>NC_041230.1:44797488-44818802 GCF_002837175.3 Physeter macrocephalus | reverse complement strand
CGTAGAGAATGGACTTGAGGACATGGGGACAGGGAAGGGTAAGCTGGGACGAAGTGAGAGAGTGGCATTGACATATATACTCTACCACATGTAAAATAGATAGCTAGTGGGAAGCAGCTGCATAGCACAGGGAGATCAGCTCAGTGCTTTGTGACCACCTAGAGGGGTGGGATGCGGGAGGTGGGAGGGAGAGTCAAGAGGGAGGAGATATGGGGATATATGTATATGTATAGCTGATTCACTTTGTAATTATGCAGAAACTAACCCACCATTGTAAAGCAAGTACAAGCCAATAAAGATGTTTAAAAAATAAAATAAAATAAAATACATGTTTTAGGTAAAAAAAAAAAAAAAAGACTTACCATACCCAATTTAGTTTGATTAGCTATCCTTCTGAAAACTTGTTAGCTGTCTCTTTCCTTACCACCCCCCACCTGAGAGACCTTTCACAAAGTATCTTATAAATAAATAAATTTGACAATCTATAGCATATGATTTGTCATTCTTATGATACTGACAAAAGCAACTGGATTTGAAGATGAAGTTTTGGGCATGAGGAGTGGGAGGAAGGAATGAAAAAGAATGTTTAAGAATGCAGACAAACACGTGCAGACAGCACAGATCAGCTTGGTCGTGCCCGCCACATGGGCACTGGTTCATATGCTGATTTAGCCAGTGAGGAAAATCTCCGTTAAACCGAGTGGGAAATGATAGTTACCAAATTAATAACTCCTTCTTCAGCATATATATGTTTCATTGCTCTGTTTCCGTCATTGCACGGGTCACTTCTGACCTGAGAGCTCTTCACAATTCTTGATTTCATTAGTGTAAAATATATGCCCCCTAAGCACTGACTGGCAGTAAGATCCACTGCATGAACCAAGCAGAGTATCTCCAGGAGCCCCTGAGCTGCTATGCTATGAACTGGCTCTGCAGACGGCTAATGCTTTGTTGGGAGATCTTTCAACATGAAAACCATTTGATGCATCAGCTTAGAAGAAGTGGGGCATATGCACACTCTAGAAGGGTGAAATGCTAAGGCCTCTGAAGAGGCCAGTGGCCACGCCAGGTTCACATCACATAAGGACATAGCTTCTTCACAAGCTCTGACGGCCTCCACAGCCCATGCTGATTCTCCAGGTTTAAAGCCGGGACGTTCTGTGTTATGTGTAACACACTGAGGACTCTGCCTTACCTGCATCCCCTGCTTCTCCTATACTACTTATTAAAGTATTTTGTGATCCATGATGAGTCTGTGTTCAATGACTGATTACCCAAATGTTTATGAGCATCTATTACAGAGAACAACTGATGACACGTGGCAGAATTTAAAGGAGAAACAACATAGTCATTGCCTGGCCTCTGAGCTAAATATCCTGCAAGGGAGACAGGTACATTAAATAAGAAATTATGGTAACAGTTCATAAGAACTGTGATAAGAATTTGAAGGGACTGTGACATGTACCAAGATCACCTTATCTAGTCAAGGAGGACCAGATAATATATTTGATAAATACTAGTTGGGCATCATTAAATGAATAAGACGACATTTAGGCTGGTGCCTGAAAGATGATTTGGACTTGGTTCAGGGGGAAGGTGACAATGTAGGAGTAGCAATGGAGATCAAGACAGGCAGAAGGATGAGTAAGGGAGAGAGCAAGGTGTCTGAGGAACTGAAAGCAGGCCAGGACAGCTGTCATGGGGGATGTGCCTGGGGGAGTGATCAAAGCTGCTGCTGGAGAGGGAGGCCATGAGAGGTCTTCCAAGCCAAGTTAAAAAAAACGGAAATGTGTCTTGATGGATCCTGATGATTACAGTACTCATAAGGTGCCTACTAAATAAGAGTAGACTTGTTTTTGTATTACTAAAAACAGCAAATTTATAAATTTCTGAGCACTAAATGAAGGTGTCATGTGAAAATGCATGGCACACAGAAGGTACTCAATAAGTGCTTAATGACTCTGCAACTGAATGACTTTGCCAAATAGAAATTATAACTTCATCCATTTGTAATGGTTTTGTAATGTACATATGTGCAAATTTCCTTTTTTATCATCTTAGCAAATAATATTTTATCTTTAAAAATAATTCTTGGGGCTTCCCTGGTGGCGCAGTGGTTGCGCGTCCGCCTGCCGATGCGGGGGAACCGGGTTCGCGCCCCGGTCTGGGGGGGGCCCCACGTGCCGCGGAGCGGCTGGGCTCGTGGGCCGTGGCCGCTGGGCCTGCGCGTCCGGAGCCTGTGCCCCGCGACGGGAGAGGCCACGGCAGGGGGAGGCCCGCATACCAAAAAAATAAAAATAAAAATAATAATAATAATAATAATTCTTTAATGTTTGGCAGAAGTTTAATTTCAAAAAACTTAAAGGCACTGAAATAGATGATTGCATATCTCCATTGCAGTGAGATAGAATTATAAGCACCTTGAACGGGAGCACTATAAATAAAAAGAACTCATCAGATTGCTTTTACAACCTGAGCAACGCAGAGTAATTAAACCAAGAAATTAAATACTGTAAAATTAAAAATGCAATTCTATACATCAGATTTAGCAATGATTTTCAAGGAACTGATAGATCTCACAGTTCTGAAACAGCTGGTTTGGTTAAATTGTAGTCGATGACTAGTGTGTTTGCTATTTCAAACACTGTCTTCCATAAGCAAATTCACAATTTAAATTTTTAAGTCAACTTGATTTGAATAATCCATACGGTTTAAAAATGTTTGTGTGTGTGTGTGTGTGTGTGTGTGTGTGTTTGTGGCAAAGGCTTTACAAGAGTGGTTTTAATTAAAGCCATCTTATAGTATGATTTGTATTGTGAAATAGTCTTCATAGTTACAGAAATACAGGCTATTGCTGATGACAAATTATTCACGCTATTCTACTTAAAAATGTTATGGTTAAACCATTATAGACTATGAAACACATATAGAGTATTTTTCTATGTGTACACGTAGAACATGAACAGAAATATGGAGGGAGTTATGAATTGACTATAATTATCTATGAGAAAATCATAACATTCTTCATAGTATTCCAGGTATTCTGTGAAATATTTTCTTACAGATTTCTTATCATACATCAATAATCAACCCATATTCCTTTCTATATATGAATGAACGCTTCTGTGATTTTACTCTCTTCTCCATGTCTCAGTGTATCTTGAAGAACACACGTTATTTTTTTCAGTATTTTTAAAAAGAGCTAAAAACTGCTGAAAATGTTAGTTTTTGAAAATGCATATACATATGCAAACACACAGTTTATTTCTAAGAATAAAATGAGGATTATCTTCCCTCCTCCACTTCCCTTCCAATTAAAAGAGACAGACCTCTGTCACATGGAAGGCTGGGAGCTAAGAAAGGAAGAGGCTCTTTGTCTACAGCGATACTCTGTTGGAACTTGCTCCTTCCCCTGGTACCTTCCAAAGAGTAAAGACTAGAGGAGCTAGAAAGTAAAATCTTATTGCTTCTCGCCCTTATATCTTACGCTATCCTTCTGGGTGCCATTAACTCCTGTCCGCACATCTATAAATGGTCCCTTAACAAATTCTCCTCAATCACCCCATTTGTGTTCCCTCTGCTCCTGGTGAGAACCTTGGCAGATACAGTAACTGATACAAGAAATGTCCCAGGAAAGAAACTTTCAAATGAGATTCTGAAATGTGTTGCTTGTATTTTTGAGGGATACTCAAAAAGCCACTTTGCTGTGGGACATTGGTACAATGTTAGGCCACAGGATGAGATGGCATCATGATTATTCAGATTTTTCCTGGTGATGACATGGAATGAGATGCAAGTGGAAGGCAAGATGTGAGAGATCATGTAGCTACTATCATGGAATTAGTAATAATCATGAAAATGGGGTTACCTGGCTGCTTCTGAGAGCTGATATATATGGATTAAAAATATACAATGAAAACCTATTTAGAAAACAAGTAGAAAATCAGAAAGTCTTGATGGCAGCTTTGAAGGAACACCTCATCTCCTATTGTCTTGGGTTGGACATGACTGAACACCAAGCACAGCCGAGGATATGATTTTAAGTGTTGAAGAGTGACATCCATCTCCCATCATCCCTGACGTATAGAATCACTTATCCATTACCACTTCATCCCATACAACATTGCCTCAGACCAGGGGAACAACTGTTACAACAAAGGAAGTTCAACAATCGGCTCACTCCCATGTAAATCACCGGGCTTATCACACGATCCAGTCTCCGAAGCCAGTTGAGGGAGAATGCTTTGCAAGTTCAAGTGCATCACAACACAATATGCTATTTCCTGACACAGACTGTGCAGGAATCTATGGGTCCAAAACCAAAAGATGGAGGTAGGAGTGTCCCTGTTATGCTAAGAAATGCACTTAATGAATTCTTCGTTTCTTTGTCTGGCAACACTGTGATTGAAGGAGTTTGAAAGTCCTAGAGTCCAAGGGAACAATGTTTCCACCAAAGAATGTAGTCAAGGACTGATAGAGTTAAATGATGCGGCAAATCTCTGGCCATTTTGAGGTCCTCAGGTGCTGACAATCAGGGTGAGAAGGGAGCTCAGCAGACTGATTTTATTCCTGAGGGGGAATCGAGCTGATGCTACACAATGGTGGGGAGAGGTATGTACAAATAAAACCATATGTGAAACGTAAGGGATTCAGTGGGGTGCCACTTAGTATACTGTTGTCCGATAGTCAGTGAAAAACTGAGATAAATCCTGAAAAACAGGAACACCAAATACTAAGGGGTTTTTTAGAAATGAAGGTTTCACTCACAACTTCAGGAAAAGAATACCATTACTGGTGATGGACAGTAAGTGAAACACAAGATAGCAGGAGAATAAAGGTCTAATTATTGACTTTGGCTTTGTGAAGAGCTACATAAATGGGGACTGTACCAATAAATTCCATTCTTCTTCTCGTTGCTGTTAATTGCTCCCCCCCTTTCCCCCTGCTACCTTAAATAACAGTGGTATAGCAAGCATTTTAGATTTACAGATAGGAATATGTTCTAACTGGTATTTCCTCAAGGTATTACATTATGTAATCAGGCTTGTGAATTTGTGTTGAGTGCACAAATTTTCCACCCATATAAAAATTGAGTGGATGTAAAGACAAATGCAATGAGTTATGCTACATAGCTTCTGTTAATCTCTCCAATAGTGGGCACTAACTGGATATCAGAGATAGAAGGAAAGGAAGTTGGTGGCTTTATTCTGTTGCTTCCTCTCTGCTGGATCATCTTCAGTTGGCTCTCTACCAAAGGCCGAACTCTCTTCTACACAGCTACTATCCCTGGGTCTCTCAAGTGCAGGGGAGGTAAAAAGTCCCTCACTCTTACTAGGTCTGAGGCACTGAATTATTCTTCGTTAACTTCCCTAAACCCTGCCCACCCCTTTGTAAATATTCCTTTCATTAACTTTCCTTGTGCAAAATATCTGAGTACAGAATTCTAGATTTTTATTATTCTTTCTTACTCTTTTCTACCTTTGTCAACAGGAAAAAACTTTAAATGGCTTCCTATATCAAGTCTTTCCAGTGCATTCAATGTGATTTTTATAGAAACAACTCTAATTTTGTATGAAACCATTTTCAACTGGCACAATCTCTAACTAAAATACACAAAATATTATGATGTCCAACTTGCCTAAGTGGGTTTGGGAACAAAAACCATTGACCAAGATAAGCTTGCAACTTTTCTGGTAAGAGAAAAAGTAGCAAATGCAGTCTACCAGTCACAATAGTTCAACATCCCATGACAATCAATGGACATAGTTCACTGAGAATGGCATCCGTGAAGCCAGCACATCAGTTAAGCAGAGAGAATCGGCTAAGAGACATACTATAAGTGCATCCATAGAAGGGGATGAGAGCACCTGGGAAAAAAGTGTAGAGTATGATCGAAAGTGTCTAGGACAGAATCACAAAGAACAACGGCATGTAAGAGATGTGTCAAGAGAAGGAGCTGAGAAAGGAGACTAAGGAGAGAACGTCTAAAATACTGGAGACTTACAAGGAATTTCTTGTTAAATAACAGGGCATCTTCTATCCTAATGCAGTTGAATTCACAAATTCTATGGTATTTTGGAATGAGCATAGAATTGTAAATTTTTTAAAAGATTTTTTTGATGTGGACCATTTTTTTTTAATGCCAGCTATTTATTATGGTCAATGTTATCAAGGAAATCTTTCTCACTTCTTCCATATGACACTCATATTTCCTACTCAAGGAGAAGGCTTATCTAATTCCATGGGCTCACACTGATATTCAAACACATCTTTCTTTGAAGTCTTAAATATTTTATCTGAATCAAACAAGTTAGTGCTCGTATACACAATAATTTGTATTATCTTTTAATTGTTTCATGTTTGGAAGCCTTGCTCCTTCTACCAAGGTGAACTATGGTTTAGGGGTCATATTTTATATTTATTGTGGATTTACCACTGCATTGTACAATATATATAGTCAATATTATTACTATTTCTATTGATTATATTTACCACATAAATAATATACATTATACACATTGCTTATATTTACTATTATTTATATATCTATTGCTACTTCAACAAATTATTGCAAACTGGCTTAAACACAAATATATTATGTAGGTTTGAAGTACAACATGGATCTCACTGGGCTAAATTAAAGGTGTTAGCAGGGCTAACTCTTTTTTGAAAACCATAAGGGAGATCAGTTTCTTTGACTTTTCTAGCTTCTAGGGCCACCTGCATTCCCTGGCTCCTGGACCCCTTTTGACATCTTCAAACTTTTGACTGCAGCAGTGGACCAAACCTTTCTGATGTCATATCACTCTGAGTTAGTAGAACTCACGTTATTAGATTGGGTTCAGCCAATTAATCCAAAATAATCTCCTGATGTGGACCATTTTTAAAGTCTTTATTGACTTTGTTACAATATTGCTTCTGTTTTATGTTTTGGTTTTTTGGCCACGAGGCATGTGGGATCTTAGCTCCCCGACCAGGGATCCAACCTGCACCCCCTGCATTGGAAGGCGAGGTCTTAATCACTGGACCACCAGGGAGGTCCCCTAGAATTGAAAATTAAAGAGTCCTGGCCGTGATTTCTGCCTCTGACTCTGAGGTGTCACAACGACTCTTTGTCGCTAAGCCCCATTTACTTTAACTGTAAACGTAATAATTATAAATCAGAGAGTGGCCATGGGGATCATGTAAAGTGTCTTGTACAAAAGTAACTCTTCACAAGTGCTCAGTAAATGTGCATTTCCTACTTTCCTCTTCGGCACAATATCTCAAAGATACATTCTAAAGTGGATGAATACTGAGAAGGAATTCCAATTCATTTTTTCACAAAATATGTGTGAATTGCTGCCTCTTGTTTGCCTTATTCTTAATCTGGGCCACTTACTAACAATTTCTCTACAACTGAGGGAAAATGTTCTGCTTTATAGCACAGAATATATGCCTTGTGATTTCCTGATTGATTTTATTGATTTTTATTTCATACTACTCAGGCCTTATTTCTCAATTTAGGTGTTCTCACATACCATGCCATTTCAATAGTTTAGCTGAGCCCCTATAGAACTGTGCGATCAAACAGTCCTGGTTGAGACCTCAATTCTCTTCAGCAAGACATCTTCCGGGGGAGTGGGGGCTGTCCTAGAGCCAACCTAGGTGCCCATAAAAGTATCTGCTATAGAAACAGCACTTCCTCCAAAGGTGCGTTGGAAGAACCATTCTCTGGTTATAATATTGAATGCCATGAGAATAGGTTAAACTGTGGAGTTAATGTGTTAATAGATAAAACTAATGTAATCCTTTATGTGATCTAACAGTTAACTTTACGCACAAAATATACAAAAAATGTAGAAGATACAAACTGGCAAATTTCTTCCTCTTACATATCATTATAAATTTAGGAATTTAAAACATAAATTTCAAGATGGTCTTAAACTTACATTTCCCAAAGATAAAACCCAAAAGAACTCCACAGACTCATCTACTCATGATTTGCCCACAGTGTTTCATTGGTCCTCTTGAATCTGCAAGATTCAAACCACTGAATCAGACCAACTTTAGAGACAGCAGTGTGGCAAGATGCAGCTGTAGTTAGAATTGGAAATGCACGTTTAATCCATGTAAAAAGTTCAGGATAGAGTTACTACTCTATCCTGAAATGTACCAGTATAGAGTTCCTATATTCAATTATTATTGTTCTTAAAGAAAAATTGGTAGAGAGTCCATGAGGGTTGTTATTATCATGACAGGTTCTGAGATTTATCAGACTTCAACCTGTTTTGAAATCTGTATTCATTAAAATATCTCCAAATGGACACCTCAAATTCAAATACTTACTTCTGAAGCAATGAATGAGATTATTAAACTCCATGCCCCTCTAACACCCACCTAAGTGGACATTAGAGGTTATTGTTGAAGGGAAATCAAGTGTGTCACTGGAATAATAATATTTTAAATGACATTTTGAAATATTTTTCAAAATATTAATGACATTTCCATCAGTCAGTGAAATATTTTCACTCTTGTCTTTTAAATTACATTTATTTTGAAAATCCCAAAATAAAGTTGCGTGTGTACACGTATCTATGTGCATGCTGGTGTGTGCAAAATCTTGTTACTACTGGTCTTTTTTAATGAGAGACATCAAGATGATTCAAGAGCAGGTAAAGTATGTGTATGAGAAAATTTTCTAATCTAAATTTGAATACCCTCATATATCTCACTGACAATTTCTTTTATGAGCACAGATTTTATGCTCTGCGGTTATTTCATCCCACCATAGGCAAGAGACCAGACAGCTTTAGGGTTTTTTTTTTTTAGAAATATGGGGATGGAAATTTTATTTTATTTTTTTAATTTTTAAATATTTTTGGCTGTGTTGGGTCTTCATTGCTGTGCACGGGTTTTCTCTAGTTGTGGCGAGCAGGGGCTACTCTTTGGTGTGGTGCGCGGCCTTCTCATTGCGGTGGCTTCTCTTGCTGAGGAGCATCGGCTCTAGGCACGCGGGCTTCAGTAGTTGCAGCTCGTGTGTTCAGTAGTTGCAGCACGAGGGCCCTACAGCGCACGGGCTTCAGTAGTTGCGGTGCATGGGCTCAGTTAGTTGTGGCTTGCGGGCTTAGTTGCTCTGTGGCATGTGGGATCTTCCTGGACCAGGGATCAAACCCTTGTCCCCTGCATTGGCAGGTGGATTCCTAACCACTGCGCCACCAGGGAAGTCCCCAGATTCAGTTCTTAACAGCCATCTGGGGTTGGACATCAGTCTGGGGACTAGATACACTGCACAGTTTTCCACCATGCAGGTTATTTTGCTTCCACCAAAGAATCTAATCAGAACTCTAAGCAAAGATCATTGTTTTAAAGAATTACTTAATGATGGGCTTCCCTGGTGGCGCAGTGGTTGAGAATCCGCCTGCCAACGTAGGGGACACGGGTTCGAGCCCTGGTCCAGGAAGACCCCACATGCCGTGGAGCAACTAAGCCCGTGCGCCACAACTACTGAGCCCGCGCTCTAGAGCTCGAGTGCCACAACTACTGAAGCCCGCGCGCCTAGACCCCGAGCTCCGCAACAAGAGAAGCCACCGCAATGAGAAGCCCACACACCGCAATGAAGAGTAGCCCCTGCTTGCCACAACCAAAGGAAGCCCGCGCACAGCAACGAAGACCCAGTGCAGCCAAAAATAAAAATAAATAAATTTATTTTTTTAATAAAAGAATTACTTAATGACACTCAAGGTGAACTTCTAAACAAATGCACTATTTAAATGAAAAGTACAACAATTTACAGGTCTATGATTCTGATGGGAATTTTGTTTAGGAGCTGGAAGAATCCCTTATTCAGTCTAGCTAGGTCAGCATTCTTACTCTGCTGGCATTTTAGCTGACTCCATATGCCATTTACACAAACACTTGTTCTTGTGCTTCAGCTTTCACTGATTTGGAACTGTCCCTTTTCTGCACCTCCCCTTTCCTACATTTTCTGCATCCTCCCCTGTAGACTTTACTTCTCTTGCTTCTTTGCTCAGCTCCTGAAATCTACTGTGAATCATGTATTTAAAAGACATTGCATGTACCAACTGGTTCTTTGAGGAGGTCTCTCCAACACAAAACACAGTATTTTTTTTCTGATACTATCCAAAATACAGTCTGTGTACTTCTTGAAAGCCCCATCACCTGCACTTTGTCCCTGACTGATAAGAACATTTCCTTCAACAATCTTAGGGTTTATAGCAGAAAGTCTTGGGTAGGGTCACTTCTCCTACTCTCAAAGGAAAAAATAACCTTCCAAAAAAATCTTGCTTCTCTTGCACATTCATTTTTCTACACTTATAAACATCCTCTTGTGGCTAGAATGGAATATCAGATTATAGTAGCCTGGCAGAAGTGCCCCGTTGGCCCTTTTAAAAGTTCACTGCTGAAACGTGGGTATCTGGATTTCACCAAGTCATTTGACTAAACTTTTCATTCAAACTGACAAAATGGTGAAATGTGGACTCAATACTCTTTAATGACTTTCGTTTTAATTTATCTACATTTGCCAAAGCTGCTGGATTGATTTTCACCATGAAGAACATTTACATTTTATGACAGGGGACTCTGGGTAGTGCTGACCTGTTCAGCATTTGTATTGATGATCTGAAGTAGATACAGAAAAAAATACTTACTATATTCGAGAAAACATAAGAAAAAATACCTTACAGAGCTGAATCGCTAAAATTAATTTTTGAGATAGGTTTATGTAAAATATTACAAAATAAAATATTACAGCTAGTAGGCTATTAGCTATTTCTCCACTTTTGTTGACTTCCCCAATTCTACATTACATTTAAAGACCAATTCTTGTTGCTAACAATCGTTGAGCAATGAAATATGGTACTCAAGGGTGTGTTTTGAGAATCAACCGTAGCTCTGAAGTCAGACTGCTTGCATACAGATTCTGGATTCCATTCTCACCAGCTGTGTGACTTTATTTAAGTTCCTTAACCTCTCTCTGCCTTAGGTGATAATACTAGTATCTATCTTATCTGGTTCCTGGGAGGAATAAATAACATAATGAATGCAAATCATTTGAGCAATGCCTGGCAGATGGTATGTGCTCAGTAAGTAAGGATTATTATTATCTTTTCTTATTATCTTTTCTAAATAGCCTTGCAAATGGGATATGTTTTCTTCTATATTCAGGCTTAAATTTTATCTTCAATAAAACTGATATGATAAGGGAAATCCTCAATTACCTGAAATTCCTTTTTAATTTTTACTTGAATGTTGGTTTATGTATTCACACAGTATTGACAAATTGGGAGGTTTCCTTAAAGGAAATCCCACACTTCAGCACTGTGAAAAGAAATGAGCAATTCAAGAGAAAATTAGATTAAATCCTTAAATTAAATCCCAGGTTTAAAAAATGTCTTAGTAGAAAAGGTACCAGTATGGCTTCCTATTAAGATCTAATATTTTCCCAATTGTGTGGTAATGGGGGTTGGGGGAACATCCCTTAGGCATTCTCATGAAAAGATTTGGATAAACAACTAGACAGTGTGATTAAGCCCTTCTCAAAAACATCAAAATCACCTCCAACTTAATTCTACTCACTCAAAGAAAGAAATTACTTCATTTCTAAGTTAATACAAGGTTCCCTTTTAATGTAATAATTGGCAGACAATATTATTTGGCTTGCTACGCAATAAGCCTAAATAATAAGCCTACTTTGAGTGTTATTAAATCAGTGGGATCTTCAAGGCCACAGAGAACAAGACACAATTGTTTTATTTATTCTCAGGCTTTCCTCTGTGACTTGAATGTTCAGATCTTGTTTACCAAGTGATTTTTGTACTGGACAGGCAATTTAAAAAAAATCACGATTTTACCAGAAAAGACTGAGAATTAAAGTTAATACAGTAAAAGAGTGAACCAAAGTAAGATGTTTTATTTTCATTTTATCCGCTTCTTATTCCTCATATACGAGAAGGAAAAAAATGGATATTTACATTGAATATCAGAGAGTTTGACATGTTCTCACCTAAATACGCCTTCAACAGAACATTTTCAGAATTCTTTTCTAAACATCCACGAACATTTTCCTAAGGCTTATTTCTAAATCTGTAAGCCCTGTGAGAGGGAGACTTTGCGTCTCTTGGAAGCTGCCTCATCGAGCGCTCGGCGGACATGAAATAACTCCTCTTTAAATCAGGAGCTGGGCTGCGGAACAACTTTGCCAAAGGTACGCAGAGGACTTTAAATAGTCTGAAGAACACTGAATACGAACATGTTACATGGGTACAAAGTAATAACACGTATTTTAGAGCTTTAATTTATCTCTGATCCTAAACAGAACGAAATAAAACCCAAAAAAGAATCCTTTAAACTAAAATGGAATCATACATGCTGGCTTATGGGGGAAAAAAAAGAATATACGTACATACATACACGCACCCCCCCACCCTTCCTCAAGCCGTCTCAGTGTGTCACTTCACCATCAAATGCCTTAAATATTATGCACTGTATGTAACTATTTTACCACCATTCATTCCTCTACATTACTGCAAACTGAATTTTTATCTATCTGTGTGTGATTCTCATCATTCCACTGTAACTTCTCTCAGCGAAAACAATGCCCTCCCCCCAGTCAACACCTTTTCCCTCTTCCTCCTCATTCAGTTTGTGCCCTCAGCAGGAAAACATGGTAGATGGCTGTTCCTCCCTTGGGCATCCCCTGCTTCCAGTCTTCCCAACTCTCTTATACCTCATTTCCCTTCTTGCAACTGCCCTGACACACAGAGAGAATTCTTTATAATTCCTTGTAGGTCGCTTGCTGAAACTACTTGTTAGTGCTTCTCTGACACTAAGTAACCCAGAGGGAGTGTAGCGGACCAGCACCATATACAGAATTTGAAGTTTGGATCCATTGAGCTTATACCTTGAACAGGTTGAATATTCTCCAGAAAAAGAAATATTTTCAAAAGGAAGTAACTAGAATATTGGTATCAAAAATATTTTGTCTTAGCCAAGGGGGATTCTGAAGAGTAATTTATTCTATGAGGACAAAGTCTATTTTTATACACACTGGCAACACTGTGAAACAAGGACTTAATGCTCAGAATTCTGTGCTCCTCTTCACCTCACTGTCCTCTTCTTCTTCCCCATCTCCCACTTCCTATTATAGGAGATGGGACTGCCCACCTGTTCTCCTCTTTGCTCATCCTAGCCCCAGGCTATTTCTCCCCTGTGACCCTCTCTTGGCTAAGAAGTCTCCCTATGCCTTCTGCTGACTCCTTACTGAGCCTGTACGTCTCAGATTATCTGTGGCTTCTTCTGCAACACTTCCTAGACCAGCCCCAAGTTGGTTCATGCTTCTTCCCAATGCTACATTAGTACCCCGTATGCATTTCTATGGTTGCACTTGGCCAGACTTCATTAAAGCCCTCGGATTTCCTGGTGGTTTGTCCCAGTACTGTGATCTCCTATTTACCTTTGAGTCCACTGGGCTGAACATAATGTCTAACATATAATAAATGCTCGGTATATATCTGAATCAATATATGGATGAATGAACAAATATTGAATTTAAGGTTCCTGATGATACTATCTTTAAACTCATCATCAATGAAAAAAAGTTTAGTAAACACAAAATACATTTTCTGAACCTCACAAATTATTTACCATAACCTTATTAATGTATACGACTATGTTTTCACTATTATTACTAATTAATCAACTTTATACACTGATATTCTTATGGAGAGGCTTACTGCACACATCATGTCATTTTGTTTACAGAGTCTCAAAGAAAGATACTGTGAACAAGGTCACATGTCCCTTCTCTGAGAGGGTTTGATAAATCAATGCTCTCAGAGAAGAGTTGGTATTATAAAATATTATGGGGGCTGGAAAGATGGATCCAAATTAAGGACAACATCAATTTCTACTCAGCTAGATAACAAATTTCAACAACATGTACTGTTATGTCAATTTAGGTGCCATCAGAAAAAAAAGAATGATTTTTAAAGTTTAATTTTATTACTGAAAAATATGAAAAAATTTTTAATTTAGTATGGAAATCTAGGCAAAGTAATCCCATTAATGTCAAAAATTTTAGCAAATGTGCTTGTGTCTCAGGCTACTTTATAAAAATATGTAGCAATGTGAATTACATTCAAGAAATAAACCAAAAAGATGAGAGATGCATGGACAATCTCCCTCATGATTGGGGCTCATTACTAGGACAGGATATCAGTAACTTAAT
Source organism: Physeter macrocephalus (assembly GCF_002837175.3). NCBI lineage: Eukaryota > Metazoa > Chordata > Mammalia > Artiodactyla > Physeteridae > Physeter > Physeter macrocephalus. The sequence continues at coordinate 44,804,572 of NC_041230.1, read as the reverse complement.
AAAAATTCTACTGGGGCTCATTTTCAAGGAGCCTCAAATATTTTACCACTTGAATAACTTATTATTATAACTTATAACTTATTATTGAAGTTATAAAAATATAATTTCAAGATGTATCTATTCTAAATAAGTCTATAAAATTAAATAATATTGTTAGGGGACTTTTCAAGCCCTTGCTCCTTAATTTATTTTCATCCCCTTTCAAATTTCATGGGACACTTTGGGGCATTCAATTTCAAACAGAGTTGTGTAACAGATTTCAAATTAAATAAAAGTAGATTTCCCTGTGATCTAAAAATGGATAAGTTTCTAATCAATTATGCATATAGTTCACTTGGCTTGTCCTTCATAGCGTAGAATTTCTAAAGGTGTTTAAAGTTGGGAAAACCAAGAACAGCCTCTCCACCATATGCTATCGTTTCTTTAATTACAGTCCTATTTGGTTTCTTAATGAAGTAAAAATAAAATCCAATATATAAATGGTATGACATTTAGGGATACCTAATTTATGTTCTTATCCTGTGACTGATTTTTCTTAATGAAGAATTAGAGTGGGTTAAGTCCTTTAAAACCAAATATATTCTAACCTACCTCAACATATCAGTTTCCAAATAATTGTATTTTTATTTTCAAAGCCATTCAAGTACAGCATTTTACATCTCCTATCAGGCCATTGTTCTAAGCACAGGCACCTTCATGAAAATGCAATCAATGGAATTTATCATGTACTTGAATTTGAAAAAAGGCCAGTCCAAACTACACATTAACTCTGAAGGCAACCACACTGATTCTTATTCATCACAAAAATATTTTTTATGTCATCCCATTCTATTCATCTTTACCTTATGAGTTAGTGAACGGAAAATGATATAGTAAATATTATAAATAAAAATATCTTTAATAAATTGTAAGATTTGAAACTTACATTCCTAATATTAAATAGTGATTATAACTATTTTAGTTTGAGCAATCATGTATCAGACTAGGGGTTTAAAACTTTTCTCTTAAGAACAATTCAACATAAGAATCATAGTTTGAGAATATTTTAATATACAAACTGAAGATGAAGTAAAGTTTTGTTCCTCTTGATTTAACTTTTTAAAATCTCCCTGAAAATGGCAAGTGAAAGAGTAATTAGCATACATGTTTTTCCCTCAATATATTATGCCATAACAGACATGTCAATAGAAGAATTGCGCAGAATTCTACAATTACTCCCTGTGATTCACGTCCTTGTATAGCCCTCTTCTGTTGAAAGTGGAAGGTATATGACAGAATATGATTAGGTTGTATTATATGGCACAAATGACTTTTAAAAAAGAATATTATCCTCCCTGGGCCTGACCTAATCAGATGAATCCTAAAAATAGATAAGGTTCTTCCTGGAGAAAAAGACTTAAAACACAGGAGGGAGATTCAAATTGAAAGAGAAAAAAAGTGAAAACAATCAAAATGTCTCTCTACTGATGAATAAATAAAATGTAGTATATTCATGCAGTAGAATACTACTTAGCAATAAAAATGAATGACCTACTGCTACACACAAAACATACACATGAACCTCAAAAGTGTTATGCTAAGTGAAAAAAGCCAGACACAAAAGACCATATATTATATGTTTCCATTTATAGGAAATGTTTCCCTATTTAGGAAATGCCTAGAAAAGGAAAATCTATAGAGACAGAAAGCAGACTCTTGTTTGCCTGGTGGTGGGAGTGGGAACTGAAACTGACTCCAAGTGGGCACAAGGAATCTTTAGGGGGAGATGGAAATATGGGATAATGATGCTATTTGCAAAACTCTGTAAATTTAGCAAAAATTATTGTACACTTAAAATGGGTAAAGTTTATGGTATGTGAATTATATCTCAATAATGCTGCTTAAAGAATCACACAGGTAATAGGTATTACACAGACAGTAACTTGCAAATGTTGGCATTTCTGTCTTCACAGCCAAGGCTACGCTATACGGTTTTCCTAAATATGCCAAGATCCGTGAGATGTACTTTTGGCCTTGGAGTCTCTAAACTGCTTTCCTGCAGCTGAAGCATTTTGTATTTCTGTTGCTTGTCACAATTACCAACACAGCTGGGGTAGGTGGATCAAAGTGAACTGTACTTGTCGGTCACAGTGTTAACAGTACCACTTAGGGGTATGGTGCACATGCTTAAAGACTTGATTCCTGGCTAATAGCCAGGGGTGGGAGGAGAACAATTAGATACTGAATTAGACTTACAGTGAAACTTTTATTATTAACATAGGCAGAAACCTGTACTGACAATCATGCCAATGAAAGAAGGAGTTGGCTGAGGTAAGTTCATTGATGCAAAATACAACATGATTTTTGCAAATACACTTATGTATTTGCAAAGAAAGAAATCTGAATGATTTCTTTCTCTTGAGGGATACTAATAAACATTGTCAGTATTTTAACAATGGAAGTATCAATTAGACATACATTAGAGAACTTGCTAGAAGGTCCTCTTTGCCTCGGACATTAACCAGGCAAACTCTGATTATTCTGTTTCTAGCGTATGCTGAAAATATAAATTAGGTCTGACTGAATAACACTGAATTGGAAAGCATAGTTTATAGCTTTCAAAATCATATTTAGCCTTCTTAATGTGTCCCTAGGGCAAATTCCCTTCAGGGTATATTAAATTTATATGGCATTAGATAATGGCTCGTGAATTGCAAGCAACGTATATTAGCAATAGAGAAAAAAGTAGACATAATATTGAAATCACATTACATGAGATATGTTTCTTGTATTTTCAGGAACTAGTATCATTTTTTTCTTGATTCCATGGATAATGAATTTAGTTGAATCCTTATAAACCAACTTCCTGTGTTTATCTGAAAACCTGTTCTTTTAAAATAGATATTCCTATAGGATATGTGTTTCTCAGTTTTTTAATTTTAATATTTTCCCTTAAATCGACTCATGTTAATAACAAAAAGACAATAAACAAAAAAACCATGTACAATACTTGATACCAAAACATTAAACTGAACTAGAATTACTATATCTCACTAAGAGTAGATTAAAAAGGTAAATTAGTTTGGTTAAAGGTATAGAAAATTTTGTTTCCTATCTCAAAATAAGGTTATTTTGAAATAAATGTGGTAAACATTTTAGTAGTGCATAAATATACCCCAAAACTGATAAATCTGATATAAAATGTTACAGACTACATAAAATTCAGCAGATAACATATGATAGTAAAATGTAGAAAACAGTAAAATATATTAGATTTCCATTACATTGTTAGATGACAATAAAGTGTCTGGAGTCTAGAACTAGGACTTTGTTTCAAAAATAATTTCTCTTGAAATGATGTGTAAATGCGTTATCTATAACAAGGACTTCATCTCTATCTTCTACTCTATGTCTGAAGTGACACAGTTTTTCAGAGATTCTTATTTTCAAGTTCTTCATGTGGATCTGAATTAGACATGTTAAAGTATTAAATATAAAAGATTAGACTACTGAGCAATATTTTCTCTCTCCTCATTTGATCTGGTTCTTGTCACAGGCAAATATTGAAATTACTCCGACCTTATCTCTCAGTGTTGGTCTCCTGATTATATGCAATGGTTAACCCAATATGTTTTGCTTTACCAAGGGGAACCATTTCCTTCTACGTGACAAGGAATCTGTGTGCAAATAAGTCATGGAAGAAACTATTAGGGATATTTGTTAGACACTGGTGATAAAACCCTCCTGTAGTCCTACTGGCCTCAGAACTAAAGTATCCTTGAAATATATGTTCATACTCAATAATATAAGTATACAGGATAAGTATGGTTCTTGATCTTAAAGTTTTACTATGTAGACTATAGACAGGTATAATCCTGTATTGTGCATTCAGCATAATTGATGCTATTGCTGATGCCAACGTTCTAAATTGCAGTTATAAGACCGATAAAATGGAGAGACTTACTGATGTTCAAAGTAACCTTCAGCTCAAAGTTTAAAAAAAAATTTTTTTTAATTCATTCAGTTTTAAGCACAGTCATAAAATTAAGTGGACATAAGTCAGAAGTTTGCATAACAGTGAAAGGTTGATGAAAACTTTCATGGGTCACAGAATACCTGTATCTGACAGTTTTAACTATAAGAACTTTAAAATTACATGTTTATCCATTTGTTTAATAAATAATTTTGTAGAATTACTACTATACATAAAGAAGAAATAAGAACTCTGGTTTGGGAAATGGCCAACCTCACCCCTGAGAACAACCCTCTAATTGAGAACAATTAGAAAAACTGCAAGAAAAAAATTATAAAATTATGTGTGAAGGCATCAAAGAATCAATGAGGCAATAAAAAAATTAAAGAGTGGAAGTCTAGGGTAAGAAACTCAGTGAGATGAACCCAAAATTAAAGTCCATATTTATCATAGAAGTTGCTGTTGATTTTAGAAGAGCCAAAGAGGCTGAAAAGATCAGCAAGGCTTTTGACAGATTTACAAGTTTAGGAGTACAAAAAAAGAATGAAAGACTTTCCAAGTAGAGAAAACCTTGGTAAATCACAAAGGCTATCCAATAAGAGAAGGGTGAGCTAGAGATACATCAGCCTTCATAAGATCAATGATTCCTCATGACCCTACCGTCCATTCAAAGCAAACTTAAAACCTCTCTGGAGAAAAAGTACATCCTTTTAGGGTGCAAATTATTTTGACAATCTCTTATTCACAATATACATCACTGAATGTTTTAAAAAGTCACTATTAGCAGATGATACTATGACAAAGTCAAGGAAGCAACAGAGAATACAAATAAATCTACACAGGATTCAGGTAATGGAATTATCATGAACTTTAAAATAACACTGCATCACATGTTTAAGGAGATAAAAGAGATCAAAAACTTTGGCACAGAACAATAAACTACAAAAAATACAAAGAGAATTCATATAATAAGAAATTATCAATTATTGAGGCTAAAAACAGTGAATGTGTTCAACAGCAGATTATACAAAGCTAAGGAGAAAAATCACTTACCAATAATACAGTAAAAAGTAAAATGGCCAAACCAAATAATAGAGGGGAAAAGAGTAAAAGTAGGGTGTAAGTTACTTTGGGGATGAAAAGAGTTTACATGTTATTGAAGAACTGAAAGAATAGAGAGAAAAGGGCAGAAAAAAAGATGGGCTGAGAATTTCCCAAAACTGACAAAAGACATCAAGCCACAAACTCAAACAGCTGCAGGGAAAAAAAAAATAATTAAACAAATAATAATCAAATAATTATAGGCAGATCATATTTTTGAAAAGTTTCTGAAATTCTTTGAAAACCAAATAAAAAGAAAAAAAACTTTTAAGTATTAATGGGAATAACACGCAGTACCTTCAAAGAACCAAGAGTAAGTCTGGCAACAGACTTCTTAACAGAAATTATGGAAACAGACATAGAAGGAAATCTACAGAGTGATATTTTAAAAATGCCAACAAGGTATTCTTTTCTGAGTGAACGTGTAAAATATTAGGTGAATCTAAATGAATGCTGACTGCAAAAACAATAATAATACGGCATTGTGACATTTAAAATATGTAATACAGAAAATTAAAGTGCCTGAGAACAGTAATAGATCAAATTCATATACTCCAAGAATTTTGTTTTCTCTATGAAGTAAGAAAAAATTTTAATATATGTTAACTGATGAGTTAACATGCTATGTATGTGGCATGAACCTCTGCATCTCTAGGAAATTACTGAAACAATTTTCAAGGACTGTGTAACTTAAAAAATCATAGAGGAGAAAAGACAAAAGAAAATATACATTTTAACTTACAATATGAATGGAGAGGAAAAGAAACAAAGAATAGGCACATGAAATAAAAACACTAATTTAAAACATAGGTAGCCAAAAGGCACATAAAAAGATGCTCAACATTGCTAATCATCAGGGAAGTGCAAACCTCAAACGCAAATTTCAAATTTTGAAATGCAAATCAAAACCACAATGAGATATCACCTCACAGTCAGAATCGCTCTTGTCAAAAGACAAGAAATAACGAGTGTTGACAAGGATCTGGAGAAAAAGGAACCCTAGCACACTGTTGGCAGGAATATAAATTGGTGTAGCCACTATGGAAAACAGTATGGAGTTCCCTCAAAAAATTAAAAATAGAACTACCATATGATCCAGTAATTCCACTCCTGGGTATTTATCTAAAGAAAATGAAAACACTAATTCGAAAAGCTATATAAACCCTAAGTTCATGGCAGCATTATTTACAATAGTCAAGATATAGATGCAACCTAAGTGTCCATCAACAGATAAATAAATAAAGAAGATGTGGTATTTATACAATGAAATATTACTCAGCCATAAAAAAGAATAAAAATTTGCCATTTGCGACAACATGAATGGACCTGGAGGTTATTAAGCTTAGTGAAATAAGTAAGATAGAGAAAAATGAATACTGTATATTTTCACTTATATGTAGAATCTAACAAATAAAACAAACAAACAAATATAACAGAACAGGAACAGACTCAGAGATACAGAAAACTAGTGGTTACCAGATGGGTAGGTGTGGAGTGAGGGCCAAAATAAGTGAAGGGGATTAAGAGGTACAAACAACTGGGTATAAAATAAATAAGTTACAAGGATGTAATGTACAGCACAGGAAACATAGCCAATATTTTATAATAACTTTATATGGTGTAAAATCTATAAAAATATTGAATCACTATGTGGTATACCTGTATCTAATATAATATTATAAGTCAACTATACTTCAATAAATATGTATGTTGCAAAATAATTGATAGAACCTAAAGGAAAAATAGAAAATCCATCTTTTTTTTTAACATTTTTATTGAAGTATAATGGCTTTACAATGGTGTGTTAGTTTCTGCTTTATAACAAAGTGAATCAATTATACATATACATATGTTCCCATATCTCTTCCCTCTTGCAACTCCCTCCCTCACACCCTTCCTATCCCACCCCTCTAGGTGGTCACAAAGCACCAAGCTGATCTCCCTGTGCTATGCGGCTGCTTCCCACTAGCAATCTATTTTACATTTGGTAGTGTATATATGTCCATGCCACTCTCTCACTTCGTCACAGCT
>NC_041230.1:44794720-44797202 GCF_002837175.3 Physeter macrocephalus | reverse complement strand
CTCCATACTGTTCTCCATAGTGGCTGTATCAATTTACATTATTCCCACCAGCAGTGCAAGAGGGTTCCCTTTTCTCCACACCCTCTCTAGCATTTATTGTTTCTAGAGTTTTTGATGATGGCCAATCTGACCGGTGTGAGATGATATCTCATTGTCATTTTGATTTGCATTTCTCTAATGATTAATGATGTTGAGCATTCTTTCATGTGTTTGTTGGCGATCTGTATATCTTCTTTGGAGAAATGTCTATTTAGTTCTTCTGCCCATTTTTGGATTGGGTTGTTTGTTTTTTTGTTATTGAGCTGCATGAGCTGCTTGCAAATTTTGGAGATTAATCCTTTGTCAGTTGAAAATCCACCATTAATGTAACGTTTTAATTGATCCTAGTACCTAATTAAAGCCAATAAAAGCTAGCAATAATATAGAATAACTGAACAAAAATAATTTTAAAATTAGTAAACCTAACTCATATACTGAATACTATGCCCCAAAACTTTGGAATATATCTAATTTTTCCTCTATTTCCAAGAAGAACCATTAAAAACAATCATATTCTGAAATGTAAAACAAGTCCTAAACTCAGAGTTGATTGATATGAAGTACATAATCTTGCACTATAGAATAATTAGGCTTGAATTTAGTAACAAAAATATAACTAGAATATTCCCGTATACACTAGGCAATTCTTATTTAACTAACCTACAGATCAAGAAGGAACCATAATTTAAATTTTAAAATACTTGAAAATAAACGACATGTTAGTTTTAAAACATGGCCTCAAATACCTCTGACATCTCTCTTTTTTTTTAACTGAAGTATAATTGATTTACCATGTTGTTGACTCATCAAGAAGTGAGATGCATGTGCTTTCCACTTGAACTTGGGCTCTGTGTTTTACCAATAAAATAAGGTAGAAAAGGGTACTGTGCCTGTTTCTGGCCCCTGTCTTAGGAAACTAGTAGGTTCTACTTTGTTTCTTTGGATCCTCACTCTTGGACCCCAGACACCATGCTGTGAGGAAGCTGGAGCAGACTTTGCAAAGACTTAGGTGGAGTTGCTCACATGAAGGGAAACAAAGGTGCCAATTTGTCAGCCACGTGAGTGAGCCACTCTAAAACTGGAATTTGCTCCCACTTGAGCCACATGCAGGAGACACAAGCATTCTTCACTGAGCCCTGACCAAGACTGCAGATTCACGAGCTAAAAAAGTGACTGATGTAGAAACCAGAAACTACTTGCTATCAGCAAAATATGCCTGTTTTGGGCTTCCCTGGTGGCGCAGTGGTTGAGAGTCCGCCTGCCTATGCAGGGGACACGGGTTCGTGCCCCGGTCCGGGAAGATTCCACATGCCGCGTTGCGGCTGGGCCCGTGAGCCATGGCCGCTGAGCCCATGCGTCCGGATCCTGTGTTCCGCAACGGGAGAGGCCACAACAGTGAGAGGCCCGCATACAGAAAAAAAAAAAAATATATATATATATATATATATATATATATATATATATATATGCCTGTTTGAAGAGGCAAGGCTGGAAGACTGGAAGAGTGTGAATCTCACATAGTCAGCAGTTTACTGAATTAGATTCCCCAAAAAGAAGATCTTGTTTTGGTAGGTAAGCTTACAGTACGTATTCTCCCATCAACTGATTAGATGCCCAAACTGTGTATTACACAGCTTTCTTTTTAGCTGAAACACCAAACACATGTTAAGGATGGCAGAATAATTGGTAGCACTTGATGGCTTGCTTCCTTCCAAGAATTCACAGACATTGTGTTTGTGCTGTAACCTTGTGTGAGCAAGTCCAAAGCCGTGGAACTCATCTCAAGAATAACCTGAAATTTTTTTTTCTTAGATTCCATATATATGTGTTAGCATACGGTATTTGATTTTCTCCTTCTGACTTACTTCACTCTGTATGACAGACTCCAGGTCTATCCACCTCATTACAAATAACTCAGTTTCATTTCTTTTTATGGCTGAGTAATATTCCATTGTATATATGTGCCACATCTTCTTTATCCATTCATCTGTTGATGGACACTTAGGTTGCTTCCATGTCCTGGCTATTGTAAATAGAGCTGCAATGAACATTTTGGTACATGACTCTTTTTGAATTATGGTTTTCTCAGGGTATATGCCCAGTAGTGGGATTGCGGGCTCGTATAGTAGTTCTATTTGTAGTTTTTTAAGGAACCTCCATACGGTTCCCCATAGTGGTTGTATCAATTTACATTCCCACCAGCAGTGCAGGAGTGTTCCCTTTTCTCCACACCCTCTCCAGCATTTATTGTTTCTATATTTTTTGACGATGGCCATTCTGACCGGTGTGAGACGATATCTCATTGTAGTTTTGATTTGCATTTCTCTAATGATTAATGATGTTGAGCATTCTTTCATGTGTTTGTTGGCAATCTGTATATCTTCTTTGGAGAAATGTCTATTTAGGTCTTCTGCCCATTTTTGGATTGGGTTGTTTGGTTTTT
>NC_041230.1:44792464-44794707 GCF_002837175.3 Physeter macrocephalus | reverse complement strand
GGGAGACGCAAGAGGGAAGAGATATGGGAACATATGTATATGTATAACTGATTCACTTTGTTGTAAAGCAGAAACTAACACACCATTGTAAAACATTTATACTCCAATAAAGATGTTTAAAAAAAAAAAGAATAACCTGTAAGAGTATGAGAGATCTGCTGTCATAGAATGTGGGTTAAAGCCATTGATCCCTTCTATCTCTCATCATTAAAAAGCAAATAGATATGTTTGAAAATTGTTAAAAGAAAACAAGCCCAAATTTGTAATGTCTATCTTGGACTTTCATATTTTAAAGACAGAGTTTGACAGATACTGATAGACAACATTCTAAAGATTAAAGAGAGAGGCTAGAAAGCAAGCGTTAAAAGAAAATGGCTGTAAGTCGAAGATTTGGATCAGTTCCCAGCTCGTCAAAAGCAGCAGGCAATGAAGATTTTCAACTGAGTTACAGCTAATTACAAACCAATGTAAGTGAAGAGTACAAGCGTGAAAGAACAAGATGAGAAATTTTCATTAACATTCCAAGAGGGAAGAGGTGGGCTCCTCACCTTATCAGCAGTCCACTGATAAATTCTGTATCAATTTTACAACTATTTCGGAGCTCTGAAACATTTCATAACTTTCAATTTGGTCTTCAGACTATAGAAACCCCCCAAATTTCTGTCTAAAAGTCTGCATACTCTCAGAATTTGTAATCCTCGGTTAGATTCTCTCTCTCCTAAATTGAAAAATATTTTGCCTCCTTTGTGCCTTCCATTTCAGAGTTCAACATATTCACCTCCCCCCATACTTTGGGCAGAGCATAACGGGAATTTATTCTAAATTTAAGAAAAATATAGAGATACAATTCTTATATCTTAGCTAAGGAAAGCAAGCTATGTTGCTTATGGTTACACACTGTGGATTTATTTGCCTTCTCTTAATGTCTTCAGCATAATATAGCAAAGTATTAAAGTACTTGACCTGGGACCTCCTTGGCGGTCCAGTGGTTAAGCCTTCACCTTCCAATGCAGGGGGTGCGGGTTCGATCCCTGGTCAGGAAGCTAAGATCCCACATGCCTCGTGGCCAAAAAACCAAAACATAATGCAGAAGCAATATTGTAACAAACTCAACAAAGCCTTCAAAAAAATGGTCCACATCAAAAAAAAATCTTTAAAATAAATAAAGTACTTGACCTATATAATACTGTTAACTATATATAACCATTTTCAAAGTGTGCAATCAGCAGCAATGATCATTTTCATAGCTCCATTTTTATATTTCAAATTGAAATCGATATATATATTCCTATAGATTAGACAGATATTTGGATAGATAGATAAATGGCAATGCACTTTCTTTCTTGTTGCCAATGATGTACATTTTTTGACAAACATGTTGTATTAATACATATATTTCACACGTGTTCATAGCATGTTCATAACATTGTTACAGCTTAGGGCTTGTAGACCATTTGCTAGAGTGCTTGTCACTGCTTCTCCAAAAAAATATGTGTTTAATAAGAGTGAGTGGAGATATTTCTTATGTCTTAAGCTAATTATTCTTGATATATATGAAATGTAATTAAATTATAACAAAATTATAATGAAAAAACAAAGAAATCTGAGGGAGAGGTGATACCAACTTCTTCTGAGAAAAGTAACTTGAATACTTTAGAAAGATGCAATAAAGAAACAATGTAGAGAAACGGGCGCGGAGCTGCCGAAGAGACAGGAGGCTTTTTCTTGCCTCTTTGCTTCCTGGGGCGCGAGGAGAGGGGATTAAGGGCACCGCGTAAAGGAGCTCCAGAAACGGGCGCGAGCCGCGGCTGTCGGCGCGGACAGCAGAGACGGGCGTGGGACGCTAGGGTTGCTGCTGCCGCCACCAAGAGGCCTGTGTGCGAGCACAGGTCACTCTCCACACCGCCCCTCCCGGGAGCTCGTGCCGCCCGCCACTGCCGGGGTCCCGGGTTCCAGGGAGAGCTTCCCCGGGAGAACGCGTGACGCGCCTCGGGCCGGTGCAGCATCACGCCGGCCCCTGCCGCCGCAGGCTCGCCCCGCATCCGTGCCCCTCCCTCCTCCCGGCCTGTGCCAGAGCCCCTGTATCAGCTGCTCCTTTAACCCTGTCCTGTCTGAGCGAAGGGCAGACGCCCTCGGATGACCTACACGCAGAGGCGGGGCCAAGTCCAAAGCTGAACCCCAGGAGCTGTGCGAACAAAGAGGAGAGGGGGAGGTTTTTCCCAGCAGCCTCAGAAGCAGCGGAT
>NC_041230.1:44782232-44787721 GCF_002837175.3 Physeter macrocephalus | reverse complement strand
GGTGGGAGGGAGGGAGACGCAAGAGGGAAGAGATATGGGAACATACGTATATGTATAACTGATTCACTTTGTTGTAAAGGAGAAACTAACACACTATTGTAAAACAGTTATACTCCAATAAAGATGCTAAAAAAAAAAAGAAACAATGTAATAATGCTTTTGAATTAGACATGAATGACAGTCCAGGACAACCTGAGGAACACAACCGGAAAGATTTTGATCTTAGACACCTACACAAGTCTCTTCAACATATTACTTTACTTAAAAAAATGCCATCAGGAGGGGGCAGTGGGGAGTTGTTTAGTAGGAATAGGGTTTCAGATTTGCAAGGTGAAAAAGTTCTGTTTCATGACAAAGTGAATATTCTTAACACTACTGAACTGTACCCTTTTGTTAAAGTCAAATTAGATATCACGGACAATAGAATTACAGGCATATTTTTCCCAAGGACTACAATTAACTGAACACTGTTCTTCAAAAAAAATAAAGAACTGGTTCTATGCAAAAAGACTCAATGTGCATGTGTGTGTTTTTGAGTGAACATAAAACACTGGGTTCACATGAATATTTTTATGATTTTTCCTCTTTAACCAACACGATTGTGTCTAATATGTTTGTGGTGACTATCATTGTACATAAGACACTTGTGGCTATTAAATCTGAGCATGCTGTCTTTCTAAACCCTGGTGTTAGAGTTTTAAAATGGCATTTCTTGGCTGGAGTTCTAGGTTATTGAGGCGGAGCATCTAGAACTGAAGCAGTGGGGATGGAAGTGGAGGAGGGAGATCAGAAGCTGGAGAGAGGGTGCAAGTGAGGTGGGGAGAGGAAAGCAGACAGAAGAAGGCTCCAGGACTCTGAACGCAGGACTTCAATTCCTCTTCAACCAAAAAGCTCTGAATTCATGTGGTACACATTGGGTGCCAGGTGAGAGTTCACGAGAAAATATAAGCCTCTATGGGTTTTAAAAGTTTGAGAAACGTGGTTTTTAATGTCAAAAGATAAGGAGAAGGAATAGCACATGCTTATTATCTGCCAGGAACTATGCTAGACGTTTTTAAAACATAGGTATTGTTTCATTTTCACGGCAAATGTAAGAGAGTTAGTATTATCTAATTTTGCTGAGAGAAAATATGCCTCAATGACATTAATTAATTCAGGTAAAATCACATTGCTTATAGGAAAATTCAGGTATTTGATAAGCCTGGTCCCATGCTGAAATAATTTTATAACTTCTCTGTTACCTCTTTCTAAATATAATTTAATAAATTTTACCAATTTTCTTCACTAACTGACTGATTTCTAATCATCAGTTCTGAGGAAGATCTTACTTTTTGTTCTGAATCAAGTTTTCTTGAATGAACAAGCTCACCACAAATGCAGGCAAAAGGAGCTATGTTCCTAGCCAGGAAATCAATGAGTTTAGCTCAAAACTCAGGGATTCATTTCACTAAGATAAATGTATATAAAAACAAAATCTCAAAAAGATTTCTTTAAAATTTAGCTATTTTCTGAGTAAGAAAGTTGATTACTTTCCTTTCACTGCACAAAGAGGAAAGGACAAGTGCAAAGAACATTGCTGAAGTCCCTGATATAAGTTCCATGATATTTAGCTTGTTGATTTACTTCCGATTTTAAAGCCATGTATGCAGTTTTGTCATACAAATTCTCATATAAATTATCCTCTTATAAATAAATTGTTCAGAGACATAACCCTTAGAATCTGATAAGTTTATGATTTTTGTTTCTCTTGGACAAATCATAGCATCACAGTTCTGCTTCTGCTTATCTCTGGGTTCACAAAAATAACCTGAAGTAACAGAAATATGAGGGACACAAGGCAACAAAAAATAAGTCCCAGGTAGCTTAGATTTCCTTTTTTATATTGCTGTGCAATCAAACACGGGATTGTTCTTTGTCCTAATACTTGTTGAATAACGATATAGGAATATGATCTTGACGATTCGACAAAGGGAAGGGGAAAGGGCAATCTCAAATCAATTTTACATTAAAGCAAAGAATTTTGAACCTATTGCCTTCGCTTGCAGTCTCCTACAGGCACCAACAAAAGCCCCATTTGTGGTGGGGAAAGGGGACATATTTTAAGAAAAGAAAATAGCTTTTTCAAAGGCTGTTTATCGCTTTAAATGTTGTTTAAAAGCTTTTTAAAATGCAGCTTTTTTCTTCTTCTTTGGCATCAACAGGAGATAATTGCCTTAGCATGCTTTTAAATAATCCTGTTTAAGGCACAAAGTAGCATGGAAGCCTGTGCTTGGAAAACTTTTTACTTAACTGGATTGTGTGGGTGTGGATCTGGGGTCAGAGAGAGAACCTCTCTACAAATAACAACACTTTGAATTTTCTTTTAGGATGATGTTTTAAAATTTTATCTTTTAAATTTTCAAACAGTAAAATTGACTCTCTTCTTTTTTCTGGTGTACACATCTGTGAATTTTAACACATGTATAGATTTATGTTACTACCATCACAATCAGGATACAGAATAATTCTATCACCCCAGGAAAAAAACCCTATACTATCCCTTTATAAGTCATATCTTCCTCTTTTCCCTTAAGCCCTGGAAAACTGTGGATCCATTTATCACATACTTTTGTCTTCTTGAGAATGTCAGATAGGGTTCGACACGTTTTGTCTGTGACTGGGGAAATGACCAACTTGAAACCTGAAGCGTGTCATGACTTTTTCTGCACAGAAAATGAACTAAGGGAATGAAATCAGCTGTGAGATACAAAATTCTTGAGCCATCTATGGCAGCTGCTTACCCACTGTTCTTTAAACTCTCAGAAGGATACACGGGGACGTAGGCAAATCAGAACAGGTGACATCTTTCTACAGAGGCAGAACATTCAAGTTCTGCAATGGCTGAGAGTTATGACATCAGGAATAGAAGCGTCCACCCACTTCTTTTGAATACCATTGCATTAGTAACCAGAATAAACTCTTGGGTATTTTTGTCACTCCAACCTGCACTGAGCCCTTTCTTACCTGCAGCAAACCAGAACATGTTATAGTGCCACCTGAATATGAAAGAAGAAAATCAAGCAGCTTCATCTTAAAGCAGAAATCTAAATTTCCATTTCATTTAAATATAATTGACCTTAAGGTTTATTAATTTTACTCTTCATTTTGAGAAATTTTAGGAAATGATATAAACCTAAATTAGCAAAAGATATTCAACTATTTTTAACATACTGAAAGAGCTGTTTGGGTCAGTTTCACAGTATTTTATGACCTGAAAGTAAAAACATTTTGGATTCTGTTTGAGATATTCTTCCCCCCTGCCAAAATTTAATAGTGCAATGATTCTAACTAGATTGTATGAATTTTAGCATTGTAAAACGTTATGCATTCCTTGTTTTAGATTGTGCTAGGGTGAGCAGATGTTCAATGATTTGAAGTCTGTTTAGAATCTTCCTACCTGCTGGGTTTAATTTCAGAAGGAAACAACATTCTTGAAGACAGACAAAATGTTATTTGTTCTTTTATCCATGTACCACGTTGCACTAATTTTCATCATTTCCAGCTCTGTTTATGGCAGGTTATTTCTGGTATATGTAAAATCTAATTGTAATCCTTAGAAGAAATGGGTAAATTTTGTTCCTGTGTCTGGTAAATAAAATATTATTAAAATCATTTATGATACACAGCACGTACATACTGATGCCTGGTTTTGAGTTGAAAATAAAAATCCATAGATTTTTCTACTCTATTAAATGCTAAGACCTTAGGAAAAGTGTTTATTTACCTTCTTTATAAGTTTGTAAAATATCAAATTAGACTATTTTATACCAATTTTATATATAGTTAGATACTAGTGTATTCTAATTTTTTGTGCTTAGATTGCCGAAATAATTTCTATGTACACATTTATGTTTGTAATGAATAATGGCCGGCTTCCTTTTACTTATTCTGTTCACTTCAATGTCTGCATTACTGAATTGGTTGAGCTCTCCACTACCATGTTGAATGACGTAATGATAGCAAGCCTCCTTGTTCTATTCTTTCTTGAAATGAAATCTTTGATATTTCAACATTAATGATTATTTAGAATTTTATAGATTCTTTCATATTACGGAAGTTTCTTTCCATTGATAGTATGCTAAATGTTCTGAACAATGAGCGTGGAATTATCAAATGATTGTTATTCATCTACTGAGGTAAGAATTTGACATTTCTCATTCATTCTGGTAATGTTGAAATTGTACTTAATGATTTTAAAATGTCAAATCAACTTTGCATCTCTGGAAAAAACCTCACTTGTTCATGATATATCGTCCTATTTTATAATCACTGGATTTGATATATAAATTTATTTAGAATTTTACATTCATATTAATGAAATATATTTGTCTATACTTTTCCTTTCTTGAATATTCTTGTTGGGTTTTGGTATCAAGGATACACTAGATTCA
This sequence comes from Physeter macrocephalus, assembly GCF_002837175.3. NCBI lineage: Eukaryota > Metazoa > Chordata > Mammalia > Artiodactyla > Physeteridae > Physeter > Physeter macrocephalus. The sequence continues at coordinate 44,783,291 of NC_041230.1, read as the reverse complement.
TGAAATGATTTAGGAAGAATTTCCATCTTTTTTGTGAAATAACTGGCATAGAAATTGAAATATTCCTTCATTGAATGTTTTCAAAGCTCACTAATGAAAGTATGTAGGACTAAAGATTTTTCAACGAAGATTTTTACTTAGAGTTTTAATGTAGTTAACCATTATTTCACATTCATATTTCCTTTTTGTTCTGGTTTTAGTTTTGTACATTGTATTTTTTTAGAAAAGAATTCTATAAAATTTCATTTCACTTAAATTCTGAGATTTATTGCCATAAAGTTATATTCATAATATCTTTTAATGAAGTTAAAGACATTTCCATTATTAGTGATAAATTTTCTTTTAATAAACAGGAATGCTAAGGAACCAACTGTTTATTATGGAAAATAAAGGAAAAAATATCAAGTTTTTTCTACATAAGTCACATCCTTGAGTAACCACATAGTTGACAAAAGAGATCTTCTGTTTTTAGAAATATTTCAACAAATATTTGAAAAGGGAATAGGAGAATTAGAATACCACTATTTTGCATGTGGCATCAGAGAGAGAGAGACAGAGAGACAGAGAGAGATGGAGATTGGAATTGGGTACCTTCTAATGGAAGTATATAAGGCCATCTATGAAGCAGTTTTGCCCCAAAATTTGAACTTGAATTTGATTACACCTACAGATCTAACTTCCAATCTATAGGAAACACAGACAACAGAGGAACATGCTAAATATCACCAGAAAGATGCACTATTCAAAATCCAGACTGTGGAAAACTCTACAGAATAAATAAATTTATTCCTTCCATAAACAAGTTGCATGTAAAGAGACGTGGAAATAGAATTTGTACATTAAAAGATACTTAAAGATATGTAAATAGTTTGCAATACTGGAACCTTATTTGGATCTTGATACAAACAGTTAATGATACGATCGGTGCAATCAAAATCTCAGCAAGCTGTAGTGAGGTGGATGGACCTAGAGTCTGTCATACAGAGTGAAGTAAGTCAGAAAGAGAAAAACAAATACCACATGTTAACACATATATATGGAATCTAAAAAAAAAAAAAA
>NC_041230.1:44776140-44782077 GCF_002837175.3 Physeter macrocephalus | reverse complement strand
AAGACGCAGATGTAGAGAATGGACTTGAGGACATGGGGAGGGGGAAGGGTAAGCTGTGACGAAGTGAGAGAGTGGCAGGGACTTATATATACTACCAAATGTAAAATAGATAGCTAGTGGGAAGCAGCCGCATAGCACAGGGAGATCAGCTCGGTGCTTTGTGACCACCTAGAGGAGTGGGATAGGGAAGGTGGGAGATAGATGCAAGAAGGAGGAGATATGAGGATATATGTATATGTATAGCTGATTCACTTTGTTATAAAGCAGAAACTAACACATCATTGCAAAGCAATGATACTCCAATAAAGATGTTAAAAAAAATCCCAGCAAGCTATTCTTTGGATACTGACAAACTGATTCTAAAGTTTATATAGAGAAGCAGAAGACCTAGAATAGCCAAGGTCTGTTGAAGGAGAAGAACAAAGTTGGAGGACTGACATTACCCAACTTCACAATTTTCTATAAAGCTATAATAATCAAGATAGTGTGGTACTGGCGAAAGAATAGGCAAATAGATCAATGGAACAGGATAGAGAGCCCAGAAATAAACCCACATAAATTAAGTCAAATAATCTTCGACAAAGGAACAGAGGCAATACAATGGAGAAAAGACAGCCTTTTCAACAAAATGGTTCTGGAACAACTGGACATCCACCTACCAAAACAACAACAACAAAACCATCTAGAATGCAGACACACAGACACAGACCCTACATTCTTCACAAAAATTAGCTCAAAATGAATCATAGACATAAATGTAAAATGTAAAACTATAAAACTCCTAGAAGATAACATAAAGGAAAATCTTGATGACATTCTGTATGGCAATGACTTTTCAGATACAATACCAAAGGCATGATTCACAAAAGAAGTAACAGGTAAGCTGGAATTCATTAAAATAAAAAATGTCAAGAGAATGAGAAAACAAGACAAAGACTAGGAGAAAATATTTGCAAATGACATATCTAATAAAGGACTGCTATTGAAAATATACAAAGAACTCTTAAAACACAATAATAAGAAAACAAACAACTCAGTTTAAAAATGGCCAAAAACTTTAACAGACACCTCAGAAAGAAAATATACAGACAGGAAATAAGCATATAAAAATGTTCAACATCATCTGATATTAGGGAATTGCAAATTAAAACAATAATGACATACTACAACACACCTATTAGAATAGCCAAAATCCAGAACGATGAAAACCCCAAATACTGGTAAGGATGTGGAAACACAGGATCTCTCGTTCATTTCTGGTGGGAATACAAAATGGTATGGCCACTTTAGAAGTTAGTTGGTCAGTTTCTTTCTTATCATATGATCCAGCAATCATGCTCCTTGGTATTTACCCAAATGAATTGAAAACTTCTGTCCACACAAAACATATGTCCTGCACATGGATGTTTATAGCAGCTTTATTCATAATTGTCAAAACTTGGAAGCAATAAAGATGTATTTTAGTAGCTGAATATAAATAAACTGGTATATCCAGACAAAGAGATGTTATTCAGTACTGAAAAGAAATGAGTTACCAAGCGATGAAAAGACAGAGAGGAAATTTAAATGCATATCGCTAACTTATAGAAGCCAATCTGAAAAGACTACATACTGTATGATTCGAACTATATGACACTCCTGAAAAGACAAAACTATGGGAACAGTGAAAAATCATTGGTTGCCAGGGGGTGGCAGGGAAGGAGGGAAAAATAGGCAGAGCACGGAGAATTTTTAGGGGAGTGAAACTATTCCGTATGTTACTACAATAGTGGATACATGTCATTAGACATTTGTCCAAACCCACAGAATGTACAATGGCAAATATGACCCCTAATGTAAACTATGGACTTTGGGTGATCACGTATCAATGTAGGTTCATCAACTGCAACAGAAGTACCACTCTGTGCAGGATGATGATGGTGGGGGAGGCTGTGAATGCATGGGAACATGGTTATATGGGAATTCTCAGCACTTTCTGCTCGACTTTTAAATATTTACTATTTCTCTGAAGATTCTTTTCACACTTCACATGTTTCAGGTTTCATCATTTTCATGGAAGGCACTTGTGTTACTTCAGTCCTCTGCTGAAATAGGTATTAAAACAGTATATATTCATCCTTTAAAGAATATGTATCCATATTTTAGTAGGAATGTATTAATCTGCTTCCATTTCTTCATAAATATATAAAAGTTGTGACACCACACAATGAAGTGCAATATACTGTCAAAATTTTAACTGTTCTTAGAAGTTTAGTGTGTAAAGAAATCTCTACGTGCTTGGAGGAGTTCAATTTCTCTTTCTTTTCTCCAGCCTATGAGAGACACCATACAACATCCTGGAATGGTCCCTTGGTAGATGCCATTATTTGCATCTGCTTCAGTTAATGTCCAGCCTAAAACAGTTATTCATTATTTGAATTCTTGCTTAGATATTTATCTTTCATATCTGAAAGTAAGATACTTCCTTCCTTTTTTTACGTTTATTAAAAACTACGGTCAGGATGGGGTTCTATAATTTGCTGCAGCTGTCATACGCTGCCATAGCTATACAATATGTAAATCCCCTGGCAACTGTTTAGCTGTGACAAAAACTCATTTTGAAAAATAAGGATACTGGACTTTAACATTTAACCAGGCTTCAGTGTCAAGAGCCCTAATACACTTGTCATAAGGAAACCTCTCTTATCACGTTAACGCGCCCTAACCTCAATCAGTAGGTGAGAGAAAATCAAAACCCAGTTTTTATCCTTATTTGTGTCAGTCATCTCTTTGTTCATGAAACATCTAAACAGTATGAGGAACTGAAATATTAGCCAACCCAAAATAAAATGTTAAAATTATGTCTGAGTTCTTTCATCCCAATCCAATAGTTCAAATATCTAGTTTGAAATTTAGATAATAAAAAACCTCGATCAAATTGGGAAGATATAAAAAGGGAGCACCCATTTGAAAGTTAGGAACTTTCTCCAATGAGCGTAAATAAAACTGTGTTACTGAAACTCCAAAGAGGGAAATGTAATTTCACCATACTACTGGGCTCTATAGCATGTTACTTACCTACTCAAATTCATGTCAATTAATATTCATTAGTTTTCAAATAGTTGTAACAATTACTGACATAATTTTTTTTTTTTTGGCCCTTGCTCCCGCTTACCAGTCTTCATCTCACCCAGGTTCCAGGTTTTATCATTTTACAGGCCATTACTAGGCAATTTTAAAATATTTGCCCTTGGGATTCTCTGCCTGAAACACACTCCCTCCAGATTACCACATCAGACTCCTTCTTACCGTCCATACCGCACCTATCACCTTTTAAAAGCAGGTCATTCTATCTAAAACAGTCCCTATCCACCACCACAGTCCCCTTTTACAACAGTTTTATTTACTTAAAAGCACTGATTGTTTTCACATGTGACTTTACCTATTTATCATGTATGTACTTTATGTGAATTTCAGGAGGGCAAGGACCCAGTCAATTTGATGCACCTCTCCTAACTCAGAACCTGCCACAATGACAGGCAACTTGTAAATACAGAGTAAATATTTGCTAAATGAATCAAATAATTTATAAACAGCACAGAAGATGTAATGAGGGTCACAAAACAGGATGTAACTTTTTTAACTTTGCCAAAGAAAAATGAAAGTCACACCTGACAACTTTTGGAAGGTGGGGATTAGTGAGGAGAATGAGGGAATTATAGGACCAATAATAACACTTCTTAAAAGAGGGCACTGAGCATTTAGGTTGTTACATAATACTGAGCAGAGTTCCCTGTGCTATACAGTAGGTCACTGTTGATTATCCATTTTAAATATAGCAGTGTGTACAAGAATTTGAAAAAGAATAGATACATGTATATGTATAACTGAATCACTTTGCTGTACACCTGAAACCACCTCAGCATTGTTAATCAACTATACTCCAATATAAAATAAAATGTCAAAAAAAAGAGGGCATTGAGGGGGCAGGACTTCTGGAATGGAGGTGTGAGGAGCTCTGCAAAACCTCTCCCCAAAAATCAATGATACAGCTGGACAAAACTGACAGAAATAATTTCAGTACTCTGGTGAGCAACCAGAGACATATTTTTTTAAATGAAGAAAAGATGATTGAAGAAAAACTACCAAACCCGAGGCAAAAACCATGGGACTTGATGGAGTTTTAGCTTGGGGTGGCTTTCATCTGTCCCACTCCTACCCCACTAGCTTGCTAAGCAGGAACCAACTGTTCTACTGCTAGAGGGCACTGACTTAATTTGAATCAGAACGTAGAAAAATCCCAAAATCCTGGACACTGACCAAAACAGTAGCAATTCTGGTGGCAAACAAATGGCGAGACTGAAATCACAGCTAGCATGAGACTGCAATTCAGGTTGAGACAGGCAGCAGACTGCCCAATTAGCCAGAAATTTAACACGGATCATGGAATGATACACTCATAGTGGGCCTTGATAAGTTCTCATATCTCTAGCTTCCTGGAAGGCTGTGTACATGTGCGAAACTGCACAAACACTCAGAACAGACTAGAGAGGGTCCTATCTCTCCAAATATCACTGTTTGGGTCATGAGGCCTTACATATTCCCGGAGAAAATACAAAGAGACTCAGGAGAAAATTAAAAGCCAGGGGACACTTATGAACTGCCAAAACTTTGGCTGTGTTCTCTGACCCACAGAACAAGTAAACAAATGAATGCGTCTGTGTTCCAATAAAATTTTGTTTACAGAAGCAGGAGTTTGGGCCACATTTGGCCCACAGGCCATTGTTTGCTGATCATTGTTCTAAAAACTGTAAGCTAACCTATTGTGAGGTGAAACAGATCACTGGTTGCGGGGGTTTTGAGAGGGCAGAAGGGATTATAAAAGAGCATGAGGAACCTGTGGGGGCAGGGGATGGTAGAAATAGTAATTACCCCAACTGTGGTGATTGTTTCACGGGTGCTTAGATATATTAAAATCTAATAAACTGTTAATTTTAAATTTGTGCAGTTAATTATACATTATGTGCAAGTAAAGTTATATTAAAAATCAATTAATACATTTTACCACCTTTATAGAATAAATTAGAACAATCATATGACCGTATCAGTAGATGCATAAAAAGTATTTTTTTCAAATTTGACCCTCCTTCACAACATATGACACCCAACAAAATGCTTGACACATATATACATACAATAAAAGTAGTTCTTATGGTGGGACACAGTGGCAGAATGGAAAAGTATAGTGGAAATAACTCTGGGTTTTGAAACAGTTAGGCTACTGTTCAAGTCCAAACTAAGCTGTTTACTAACTGTATAAATTAGTGCCAATAACAGTTACCTTATTGGTCTGTGTTATAACCATGGTACTAGCATACCTAAAGTGTACCGTAGAACTCCTGACTTTCAGTGGGTAGCCATTACTGTTGTGGTTTTCTAAATTTAACATTTTTAAATCCATACAGATCCTGGCATGCTGTGCCCAGCAGACTAATCAATAATTAATAGTAATCAGTTAGTTACATATTGAAACTACTTATGTCAATTTTCAATCATACACTAAAATAGAGAGGATAATGAATTTTCATACTCAAAACAGTTTCCAGTAATGATCATTTTGCCATTCTTCATCATCTACCCTCCTTTTTTTGGATGCAGTATATCAAAATAAATTCCAGACATCATAGCACTCTACCTGTAATTACTTAAATACTTTATGTCTGAGATAGATTTTTTTTAATTAGACCTTTTTTAATATATATTTTTTAATTGAACACGTGTGTTATGCGCTAGTTTGCTAAGTATTTTTTTTAACATCTTTATGGGAGTATAATTGCTTTACAATGGTGTGTTAGTTTCTGCTTTATAACAAAGTGGGTCAGTTATACATATACACATATCCCCATATCTCTTCCCTCTTGTGTCTCCCTCCCTCCCACCCTCCCTAACCCACCCTTC
>NC_041230.1:44754477-44774714 GCF_002837175.3 Physeter macrocephalus | reverse complement strand
GCATACAGGTCTTTTGTCTCCTTAGGTAGGTTTATTCGTAGGTATTTTATTCTTTTTGTTGCAGTGGTAAATGGGAGTGTTATCTTAATTTCACTTTGAGATTTTTCATCATTAGTGTATAGGAATGCAAGAGATTTCTGTGCATTAATTTTGTATCCTGCTACTTTACCAAATCCATTGATTAGCTCCAGTAGTTTTCTGGTAGTATCTTTAGGATTCTCTATGTATAGTATCATGTCATCTGCAAACAGTAGACAGTTTTACGTCTTTTCCGATATGGATTCCTTTTATTTCTTTTTCTTGTCTGACTGCTGTGGCTAAAACTTCCAAAACTATATTGAATAATAGTGGTGAGAGTGGGAAACCTTGTCTTGTTCCTGATCTTAGTGGAACTGGTTTCAGATTTTCACCACTGAGGATGATGTTGGTTGTGGGTTTGTCATATATGGCCTTTAATATGTTGAGGTAAGTTCCCTCTATGCCTACTTTCTGGAAGGTTTTTATCATAAATGGGTGTTGAATTTTGTCAAAAGCTTTCTCTGCATCTATTGAAATGATCATATGGTTTTTCTCCTTCAATTTGTTAATATGGTGTATCACATTGATTGATTTGCATATAATGAAGAATCCTTGCATTCCTGGAATAAACCCCACTTGATCATGGTGTATGATCCTTTTAATGTGCTGATGGATTCTGTTTGCTAGTATTTTGTTGAGCATTTTTCCATCTATGTTCATCAGGGATATTGGCCTGTAGTTTTCTTTCTTTGTCACGTCTTTGTCTGGTTTTGGTATCAGGGTGATGGTGGCCTGGTAGAATGAGTTTGGGAGTGTTCCTCCCTCTACTATCTTTTGGAAGAGTTTGAGAAGGATAGGTGTTAGCTCTTCTCTAAATGTTTGATAGAATTCGCCTTTGAAGCCATTTGATCCTGGGCTTCTGTTTGTTGGAAGATTTTTAATTATAGTTTCAACTTCAGTGCTTGTGATTGGTCTGTTCATATTTTCTATTTCTTCCTGGTTCAATCTCAGCAGTATTTCTGCAGTGTCAGTTGTTACTTCTCCTTTTTGATTTCTAGTTCTATTGATTTGAGTCTTCTCCCTTTTTTTCTTGATGAGTCTGGTTAATGGTTTATCAAATTTGTTTATCTCCTCAAAGAACCACCTTTTAGTTTTATTTATTTTGCTATCGTTTCCTTCATTTCTTTTTCATTTATTTCTGATCTGATCTTTATGATTTATTTCCTTCAGCTGACTTTGGGCTTCTTTTGTTCTTCTTTCTCTAATTGCTTTAGGTGTAAGTTTAGGCTGTGTATTTGAGATGTTTCCTGTTTCTTAAAGTAGGATTGTATTGCTACAAACTTCCCTCTTAGAAGTGCTTTTGCTGCATCCCATAGGTTTTGGGTCGTTGTGTTTTCATTGTCATTTGTTTCTATGTATTTTTTGATTTCCTCTTTGATTTCTTCAGTGATCTCTTGGTTATTAAGTATTGTATTGTTTAGCCTGAGCAGCTGATTGGGGGCTCTGGCTCACTCAGGCCGGGGGTGAGGAGGTACGGAGTGCACGGCGAGCCTGCGGTGGCAGAAGCCAGTGTGATGTTGCACCAGCCTGAGGCGCACTGTGTGTTCTCCCGGGGAAGTTGTCCCTGAATCACGGGGCCCTGGCAGTGGTGGGCTTTACAGGCGCCCAGGAGGGGAGGTGTGGATAGTGACCTGTGCTTGCACACAGGCTTCTTGGTGGCGGCAGCAGCTGCCTTAGCATCTCCTGCTTGTCTCTGGGGTCCACGCTGATAGCTGTGGCTTGCACCCGTCTCTGGAGCTCCTTTAAGGGGCACTCTTAATCCCCTCTCCTTGCGCACCAGGAAACAAAGAGGGAAGAAAAAGTCTCTTGCCTCTTCGGCAGCTGCAGAGTTTTTCCCGGACTCCCTCCTGGCTAGCCGTGGCGCACTAATCCCTTCAGGCTGTCTTCACACTGCCAACCCCAGTTCTATCCCTGGGATCCGATCGAAGCCAGAGCCTCACCTCCCAGCCCCCATGCGCCCCGGCGGGTGAGCAGACAAGCCTCTCGGGCTGGTGAGTGCCGGTCGGCACCGATCCTCTGTGCAGGAATCTCTCCGTTTTGCCCTACGCACCCCTTGGCTGCGCTCTCCTCCATGGCTCCGAAGCTTCCCCCTCTGCCACCCGCAGTGTCCGCCCACGAAGGGGCTTCTAATGTGCGGAAACCTTTCCTCCTTCACAGCTCCCTCCCACTGGTGCAGGTCCCATCCCTATTCTTTTGACTCTGTTTTTTTCTTTTTTCTTTTGCCCTGCCCAGGTATGTGGGGAGTTTCTTGCCTTTGGGAGCTCTGAGGTCTTCTGCCAGCGTTTTGTAGGTGTTCTGTAGGAGTTGTTCCACATGTAGATGTCCCCAGTTCTATCCCTGGGATCCGATCGAAGCCAGAGCCTCACCTCCCAGCCCCCATGCGCCCCGGCGGGTGAGCAGACAAGCCTCTCGGGCTGGTGAGTGCCGGTCGGCACCGATCCTCTGTGCAGGAATCTCTCCGTTTTGCCCTACGCACCCCTTGGCTGCGCTCTCCTCCATGGCTCCGAAGCTTCCCCCTCTGCCACCCGCAGTGTCCGCCCACGAAGGGGCTTCTAATGTGCGGAAACCTTTCCTCCTTCACAGCTCCCTCCCACTGGTGCAGGTCCCATCCCTATTCTTTTGACTCTGTTTTTTTCTTTTTTCTTTTGCCCTGCCCAGGTATGTGGGGAGTTTCTTGCCTTTGGGAGCTCTGAGGTCTTCTGCCAGCGTTTTGTAGGTGTTCTGTAGGAGTTGTTCCACATGTAGATGTATTTCTGATGTATTTGTGGGGAGGAAGGTGATCTCCACATCTTACCCTTCCGCCATCTTGAAGCTCCACCTATTTAAAGACTTTTAAATGTTAGGACCTTGTATTAGTTTGCTACAGTTGCCCTAACAAAGTACCAGAGACTGGGTGGCCTAAACATCAGAAATTTTCTCACAATGCTGGAGGCTATATGCCCAAGTTCAAGATGTTGGCAGGGTTGTTTTCTTCTGAGGCCTCTCTGCTCGGCCAACTTGATGGCCATCTTCCCCCTGTGTCTTTACATTGTCTTCCTTCTCTGCATGCTTGTGTCCTAATTTCCTCTTCTTCTATGGACATGAGTCATATTGGAATTAGGCCCACCCTTATGATCTTATTTTACTGTAATTACTTCTTTAAAAGGCCCTATCTCTAAATACAGTCACATTCTGAGGTACTTGGGGTTAGGACCTCAATATATGAATTTGGGGGAGGACACAATTTAACCCATAACAGACCTATGTAACAAGAGAGAATTATGATGGCCATGGAAATGCCTGGCTCAGGTCTCCCTTTGTGGATTTTCTGCAATGAACAGCATCGGCGGATGGCAGTCTCCAGTGGCTGCACCTTGAGATCTGCTGTAATGTTTATACCCAAGCCACACTCTCTCCAAGATGCTCTCAGCCAATGATGGCACAGTGAGGACACTGGAGCCAGGCCATTTCTGCCCTACATGGATCTCCTCTAATGGGCAATAAATGCCGTGTCTCTTCAACATCCTGGTTGAGACTTTCTCAGAGCTGCACACAGTGCGAGGACCTTCCTCCCTCCCTCCCTTCCTTCCTTTCTTCTCTTTCTCTTTTTACAAGTGTGGGACCTGAATCATGGTCTAAAACCTCTCTCTACCTGCTCCTGCTCTCTGTTTTCTTCTTCCTGCCCAGGTATTTCCCCTAATAAACCTCGTACATGTCTAATTCTATCTAGATGTCTGCTTCTCAGACAAAAGAAGCATACATATAATAAATGTTGAAATCTATAATAAAGCCAATAAGTAAATGAATGTTGGGAGTCAGGTTTTTCACTGTTGGAATGAGATGTTTCAGATAAGCAAGAACAGGAGGTAGTCTGTGTGGTAATGGATTCCATTTGGAGATACCTACATGAACTCATGTTTACCTTAATGTACATGAAGATGGTTACATATAAAGTATTTACAGATATGTGCATATACATGGGTTAGTGTACACACATATATTTCTTTGCTTTGTCAGCTAAGAAAACTCAGAAAAATGACATTTTGGTAGCAAAATAACTCATATCTTGGTTTCTAATGCTGTTCTTCAATAAAAGGAATCAGGGCTCTTTGAAGAAATAGTTGATCCCAGTACTGGGGCAGGATGTCTACAAGATGAACCTAGAGCATCGTTTTTGTTTTTTTTTTTAATTTTTTTTTTTTTTTTGCGGTATGCGGGCCTCTCGCTGTTGTGGCCTCTCGGGTTGCGGAGCACAGGCTCCGAACGCGCAGGCTCAGCGGCCATGGCTCACGGGCCCAGCCGCTCCGCGGCATGTGGGATCTTCCCGGACCGGGGCACAGAACCCGTGTCCCCCGCATCGGCAGGCGGACTCTCAACCACTGCGCCACCAGGGAAGCCCTAGAGCATCTTTTAAATGCCAGAAAGTATGGAAGTGCTAAACAAAAATAATAATTCAAAAAAAACAAACAAACATCCACACACACCCACATGGAAGTACGTCAAAGGGACCTAAGAGCCAAAACAAATGGTCCCCTATGGCCAAAGCTGGAATAATTTGAGCAGCAAAATTAACTTGTATTGGAGTATAATGCAAAGTAAAAAATAAATATTTACAGTTCCATATGGATATAAGTGCATGATTAAATAAATAAATGGGCGGGGGGATTTCCTGAGCAGAAGAATTTCAAATAATTTATGTAGATACTCCACCCTGAAGGAACTGCAGCATAACTCCCCACCGCCTAAGTGTGGGCTGCACGTAGTGACTTCCTTCCTAAGAGTACAGTATGGCAAAAGGGGAGAGAGAGTAACTTTACAGCAGAAACTAATAAACACAACTTGAGCCAGATGATCAAGGTGAGCATTAAGAATGATGAATCATATTGAGAGCATGTACCCTTGATATGCTGTGAGGAAAGTAGTACTTTACTTCTGTGATCATGCTCTCAAAAACTCATAACTCCAGTCTAATCATATGAAAAGCATCAGACCAATCCAAGTGAGGGACAATCTATAAAATCCCTGACCAGTACTTGTCAAAACTGTCAAGGTCATCAAAAACAAGGAAAGTCTGAGTAACTGTCACAGCCAGGAGGATCCTAAGGAAACATAAGAACTAAATGTAAACTGGCATCCTGGATGGTAGCATGGAACAGTAAAAGGACATTAGGTGAAAACTATGGAAATCTGAACAAAATGTGGACCTAACATAATTGTTTCGTTAATTATAATTGTGCCATACCACTTTAAGGTGCTCATAATAGGGGAAACTAGGGGAAAATAGGGTTATGTGGAAACTCTTTGTACTATTTCACAGTCTTTCTGTAAATCTAAAATTGTTCTAAAATAAAAAGCTCATTTAAAATTTTTTTTTTAATCTATAGGATAAAATGTCATGTGGATTATGATTGCAATAACTAATATTTATTTTGCACTCTCCAGGCTACAAAGCACTCTCTACTGCATTAACTCACTGAATGATAGATCCATTACCTTCAGAATTTTATGATGAGATCATGTTATGAAGCCTGTCTAAAAAGCACATTAATAAAACATGTAACTGTCATTATTTCAATAAAATCATGCTCTGCTCAGGAAAAGAAAGAAGAAGAAGAATCATAAAGGACCTGAATTTACCAGCACAGCTTTTAATTTCTGGCAAATTTCACGTCTCTGCTCTGTGTGTCAAATCTGTTCTGGGCATGTTGGGTTCTACTTTGAGGATCTCCAGTGATTTTAACAGGAGTTGTGAATACTTAATGAAATTCATCATGCATTTGTAACAAATTGCTCACCTTTCCCAACCCCAGAGAGAAATGTGGAAGTAGGAAAAAAAAGGAGCTCGTGATGAATTCTATCCCTCCTCACCAGAGCAGGATGGAGTAACTGACAGAACAGGTGCCTGCCAGAGATCCAGCTAGTGCTCTGGTGTTTCAGGGCTGCCCCCTTCCATATGCACCTTTCTGTTCAGCCTCCTCTCCAACACCACTCTCCCTGCCATGTCACTTCACTCCTTCGCATTCTTCTGCTCATGTGTCACTTTCCCCTCTCCTCTTCATTGCTTTAGGCTAATCAGGAAAACCCAGAAAATCCCCCAAATCCTACTGATGCCAGCATGTGGTACTCAGGAAAAATAGGTGGCTAACTGTAGATTAGAGTATTAATACACTTCTCTGATCCCACAAATGCCCTAGAGCACTTACTCACTTTTACAAAACTTCTCATCTCCTTATTTCATTTTCCCTTGAACATACGAAAATCAGGCAGGAACCAAATACGGGGGCAGTACTCATGTATGGGATGCTCTGACACTCGAAATGGAATTAAGCATTTCGAGGGGCCTGTGAGGAAAATGACTATAACTCATCATAAACCGATAATATGTAGACTGAAAAGACAATCCTCACACAAATTCCAAATATTCTTGATCATAAGGCAACAAAAGGACTCAAGGTGCAGAACCTCAGTGAAGGCTCTGACACATTCTAACCATGTGACCTGAGACTCACAGGCTCAGTGTCCTTATTTGTAAAATTGAAATATTAACAGCAGCACCTAAAGGGATCATGAAATATAAAGGTAATAATGTGCTTAGGGTACATTATTAGCATTCAGTAAATATCAGAGAAGAAAAAAATCTATTTGGGATGAGAGTAGCATATGCTACACTGACTCTTGCTTCCAGGTCCACATTGTATAAAAATAACAAAAATTCATCTTGATCACAGGATGGTACATGTTAATCTTCTTTTCTATTACGCTTTTGAAGGAAATCTTGAACATTAGTTTAAATAAATTATGTAGCCTAGTATTCATACATAGAGTTACAAACATTAGCATATTAGAAATATCTAGCCCTAAATCTGGCACTTACTTTTAGAAAGACAAATACTAACGAAATATGTATGTGACTTAGAAGTTGAAATTATCAGCATTCAGTCAGCTTTTCGGAAGCAAACCATTTATTTTTAAAAAAAATTTTTTTAATATTTATTTATTTGGTTGCACCAGGTCTTCGTTGCGGCTCACCAGCTCCTTAGTTGCAGCACATGGGCTCCTTAGTTGTGGCATGTGAACTCTTAGTTGCAGCATGCATGTGGGATCCAGTTCCCTGAGCAGGGATCAAACCCAGGCCCCCTGCATTGGGAACGCAGAGCATTATCCACTGCGCCACCAGGGAAGTCCCTTAAAATATATTTTTAAATAAATTTATTTATTTTATTTATTTATTTTTGGCTGTGTTGGGTCTTCATTGATGCACACGGGCTTTCTCTACTTGTGGTGAGCGGGGGCCACTCTTCCTTGCAGTGAGCGGGCTTCTCATTGTGGTGGCTTCTCTTGCTGCGGAGCACGGGCTCTAGGTGCACGGGCTTCAGTAGTTGTGGCTCGCAGGCTCTAGAACGCAGGCTCAGTAGTTGTGGTGCACGGGCTTAGTTGCTCCATGGCATGTGGGATCTTCCCGGACCAGGGCTCAAACCCACATCCCCTGCACTGGCAGGCAGATTGTTAACCACTGCGCCACCAGGGAAGCCCCCTTAAGATATTTTTATACCAAGCACTTAGCAGTATTCTTAGCATATAAGTTTTCTATATATTTTGGATGAATGAATGATAACAAATATATTAAAATACTACATAATATTTAGGGAGAACATCTGATGAATATACATAGTATATAAGTAAAACTAACTTTTAAGTTCTCTATACAGAGAAATTTTTTAAAATCTATCAGAACAGTTCTTTGGGTACCTCTGCTTGCTGCATTTGGATGGCTACCTTATCATCACCACCACCAAAAAAATTTTTTAGACAAAATCATTGCCATGTCATAAAGCATTTGATATGGACTCTGCTTCAGAGTTCAAATTGCTTCAAGTTGTGTGCCAATTAAGCACCCACAATTCAGTGGTAGACAAGAGCTATAGTCAAGATTGCTGTACATCTCTCCTTATCGCAAGGAAGTGAGAAGTTTGGAGCAAGAGTGAGAATGCCAGGATTAAGTAGGATGCATACAAAAAAGTAAGAAAGGAGCACATAGAATTTAAGACAATAGGCAAGCTTACTGTGCTTCTGCAGGGCTTCTCATTGTGGTGGCTTCTCTTGCTGCGGAGCACGGGCTCTAGGTGCACGGGCTTCAGTAGTTGTGGCTCGCAGGCTCTAGAACGCAGGCTCAGTAGTTGTGGTGCACGGGCTTAGTTGCTCCATGGCATGTGGGATCTTCCCGGACCAGGGCTCAAACCCACATCCCCTGCACTGGCAGGCAGATTGTTAACCACTGCGCCACCAGGGAAGCCCCCTTAAGATATTTTTATACCAAGCACTTAGCAGTATTCTTAGCATATAAGTTTTCTATATATTTTGGATGAATGAATGATAACAAATATATTAAAATACTACATAATATTTAGGGAGAACATCTGATGAATATACATAGTATATAAGTAAAACTAACTTTTAAGTTCTCTATACAGAGAAATTTTTTAAAATCTATCAGAACAGTTCTTTGGGTACCTCTGCTTGCTGCATTTGGATGGCTACCTTATCATCACCACCACCAAAAAAATTTTTTAGACAAAATCATTGCCATGTCATAAAGCATTTGATATGGACTCTGCTTCAGAGTTCAAATTGCTTCAAGTTGTGTGCCAATTAAGCACCCACAATTCAGTGGTAGACAAGAGCTATAGTCAAGATTGCTGTACATCTCTCCTTATCGCAAGGAAGTGAGAAGTTTGGAGCAAGAGTGAGAATGCCAGGATTAAGTAGGATGCATACAAAAAAGTAAGAAAGGAGCACATAGAATTTAAGACAATAGGCAAGCTTACTGTGCTTCTGCACGTTAGATATTAATCTAAAAGCATTTTTGATACCTAACCTAGAAGAGTAAGGTAATATTTTCAAACCCCTTGGCTTCTGAGTGGCATCTCATAGAAGGAAATGAATATTATCTCAGCAACTCATATTCTTTCTCAGAGAGAACAGAGCAAACATTTTTCCTATATCAAATTGACATGATAAGAAAATTTAGGGGTTTTTTTTCTTTAATATTGTGAGATAAACATTCAGTTGTGACTAGTCCTTATGATATATAAGGCATAAGCTGTCTCCCTCTTTTTTTTTTTCCTCCACCTTGTAAGTAATTGTTAAGGAACACACCTTACATCAGCAAACAAGATGATACTGACACTGTGTCCAACTCTTAATATAGAGACAATTAAGTAGGCAAAATTTGTCACTGTTCAGGAAACATTCAAACTTCAAAGCATTCACTAAATGACATGTCACTTAAGGCATCATATTTACAACTCAGCTCATAGGCACATCTTCCTGAATAAATGAAGCTGAAAACTACAAAGAAACCAATTGGTTCATGGAGAAGCCTTCAGCCAGTCAATAAAATGAGAGCTGGAAAATAGGTCATAGAAAAAGTCACTATAAAGCAGAGTTCCAAATTCAATGGGGATGTGGCTTTTTGACCTGCTACCAACAAAGACTGAAATGTTATTCATTTCCCCCATATTTTCATGTAAATTTAATTTTAATGAAATGGTTGACTTGCTAACCCTGGAGACTAGTGATCTATTAATCTACAGAAGGAGTCTTAATGGTGAACTCTTCAAACAAGCACTTTTTCATTCCTTTAACCTCTCTTTCCATTTAAAACACTATGCTGTGCCCCTTTAGAATATAGTTACTGGAATGAAAATGAAGAGAAATATGAATGTTTTATACTTGCTCCCTTACCCCCAAAGGAATGAGTGTATGATCCTTAAAAGCCAGAAAATTACTCCCTGAACATGTCATGAAAACAATAGCAAATTTAAAAGTCTAATCCTTTCTCATAAAATAAGAGCAAAGAAACTACCCAAAAGATGTAGAGATTGGCAGAAAACAAAGAATCAAAGGTGATTGAAAGAGTCATAATGTAAGAATGCCTTGAGCTTGACTTTTCACTTCTAGAAAATTGGATGTTACATTTTTCAAATGTTCCTTGAGTTTTCAAAATGTCATGGAAGAGGCAGTAACTGCTTTTTTAAGTTCTCATTAAGGTTTCTTTGATTCACATATGGATATATGAAAGAAATTGATTTCTGCTATTAGTTATGTTGGACCAACTCTCCCCCGAGAACAACTGTAATAACTAGATACATTTCTAGAGGCTGTTTGAGGGCATCAAAGGGCTATCAAATCAGTAAGGACTTGAAGGGTCCAGAATCCAGGTATTTAAAAGTACTTTTACACATAAGGAATTTTCTAATCCCCAAGCAGTGGCTAAGAGGCAGAAAACCCTATCAAAACGTAGTGGCTACAAATCTGTCTTACTTTGAGTTTTTCTGGAAGCAGACCCTGACATAAAGATCTTAGGGTAAGTAGTTCATTTCGGGAGATGCCAGGAACATCAAGAGGGAGGTGGGAACTGATATCGGAAAGGGAAGCAACCAATAAAGAGTACCCTATTAAGCAAGATTCAAGGGACAGCTATAACGTAATACTAGAGTCACTCTGGGATATGTTGTAAAGCACATACTATGTTCAGATATATCCCATCTAAGGCTTGATGGGGCTGAGGTTTTTGTACATTCTTTCCATCAGGCATTGGGTGAGAGATGTTGCTAAGGTGTTATTTAATTCCAGAGCATTTCTAGCCTTCCTTGGATATAGCAGAGTAACCTTCCAGAACAAGTCATGAAGCATGAATATACAGATACTGGCAGTTGTCAATTATCTAGAGCACACAGATATGATAAGCTTTAGGGTATCTGAGAAGGTACCAACTGAATTTGCTACATGTAGTCTGCCCTTTGTAATGCTCAAAAACAACTCACACCTCAAGTTAAGTTTGCTCTACCTTGTCACCTCTTCAAGGTCAAATATTTTTAAAAATGCATGTGCAGGAGTTTTAGTGAAACAAGAGACATGCATCCAAAGGTTGCAACCAATATTCACTATATGTCTATTCTACCATTTAATCTCCCCATGTAATTGGCCCGTACTTCTGATGATCTGGGATAAAGCAGATCCTTATCTTTGAAGGCTCCAGCCTCTGGTTACCATGCTCTTGTTAGGTCATGCTTTCTGCTGGTACCCATTTCTCATAAATTACTAGATAAGGAAAGACAGTGACTCTTCCTGCCTTCATCATGCAGCAGCAACTCTATATTCTCATGATATTAATGGACAATTTCCACTGACAATGTAACAACTTTTTAAATGCCTCTGCACTCCTATGTGAGAGCCCAGAATGACTAGGGTTAGCTATAATTTTAGCTTTTGTGGATCTCTTGCTGTGCAGCCTGGTAGAAGCTTTTCTCTTCTGGAAACTGAAGCCCAAATTCCTCAAGTGGGTCATGAGGAGTAACAGTTAAAGGGACCACTTCTGTTACTCCCACTCTTAGTCCTTAGGCTCTGCAGGTGCCTATGATATTCAGTGGTCTTTGGGGTCACCAACATTTTCATAATATTGAGATTTTATTTGCCTTTATCACCATGTTGACAACTGCAAAAATGCAATAGTGATTGGTGCTATCACTTGGTTAGATTTATGGCAGTTCCCCATAATTTTCCATAATATATTGATATTCAGGACTCAGACTAGTTAACTGGATGGAAATATGATAGGGATCACCAACCCTGCATCCTTTAAGCCTACAGGGTGACACTAAATCTGTCATTTTTCTCAGGATGCATTATGGCTTCTCATTTAGTCTCTTGACCAGGGAGTAATTTTAGGGGATTCTACTTGTTTTTCCCATTTTGCTTCTTTCTCCATAAGTCAGGCAGCCAATGTGAGAATTATGCCAAATTATATGTATCTTTATTATGTAATGAGGGACCGGGGAATTCACTAGAGTACACTAATGAACCACTGGATTCACAGGGGGGCAGAGTTGGGCCAGGACTCCACATATCACCTGACCTCTATATTAGCCTCCTAAGCAGGAGGGCCGTAAGAGTCTTTTTTTTTTTTTTTTTTTTTTGCGGTACTCGGGCCTCTCACTGTTGTGGCCTCTCCCGTTGCGGAGCACAGGCTCCGGACGCGCAGGCTCAGCGGCCATGGTTCACGGGCCCAGAGGCTCCGCGGCATGTGGGATCTTCCCGGACCAGGGCACGAACCCGTGTCCCCTGCATGGGCAGGCGGACTCTCAACCACTGCACCACCAGGGAAGCCCAAGAGTCTTTTTTTTAGTCTCCTGGGATTAGAGTAAACTCAGATCCTGAGATGCGGATTCTGTCGCAAGTGGTTTATTTGGTTTATCTGGGAGTGAAAGGAACACTAACATGGAGGAAGTGATGCAGAGAAGGGATGGCAACTAACAAAAGATACATTATTACACTAGCTAATCATATAGGGGAAACTCAAGTTTTTAAAAAATGGTGTAAAACACATGCTCCAGGATTATCCTACCCAAGGGTGGGGGAACTGTAAAGACTTATATACCAACAACTGCCAGTCATTAGTTAAGGACTGCTTTGGGGGATTTTTAATTCCTGAGCAATTTTAGCACATGAATAGCTAGAGCAGCCTTCCAGAAAAATCCATCAGGCACATATATGCAGATTTAGTCCACTAAGGATATAAACACTCTGACAGAAAGAGGTAAAGCTGAAAACATCATCTACAGATTCTGAGGAACATCACCTACAGAATCTGAGGAAACCAGCAGAGGTTTCCACATTTTCAAAGAACTGGAAAATTCAACAAGCACCAAGGCATAAATCCTAAAATTTGCTGGAAAAAAGAGACACATCACCCTCAAAGGAACAATAAGGCTGATAGTTAACACTTGAATAGAAACTGTGAAGGCTAGAAATCAGTGGAATGGCATCATCAAAGTGCTGAAAGAAAAGTATTTCAATTTATATAGCTACACCTAAGAAAAAAAAATCCTTCAAAACTGAAGTAAAATGAAAAGAGCTCCAGAAGAACAAAACAGAGAGTTTTTCACCAGCAGACAAAAAATTTTAAGTGCTAAAATTACTACACGTTCAAAAAATATTAGTAAAATGTTAAGTATAATCTAAAATATATATGTAATTCAATTGAATATAAATGTACTACATACTTCCTAAAAGAAAGTTTGAGAGACTGGCTAAATAAAACAAAGCACAACAATAAGATATGCATTAAATACAAGGATAAAGATATTTTTACAGTAAAAGAATAAAAAAATGATATATAATACGAACATTGCCCCAAACTGTTCATATAGCTATATCAATAGAAAAAAAAGTCAACTTCGAGGCAAGAACATTATTAAGGAAAATAATAAGACACTTTATTGCCCAGAGATAAACCCCCACACATGGTCACCTAATTTATGACAAAGGAGGCAAGAACATACAATGGAGAAAAGACAGCCTCTTCAATAAGTGTTGCTGGGAAAACTGGACAGACAACCCTCAGAATGGGAGAAAATATTTGCAAATGAAGCAATGGACAAAGGATTAATCTCCAAAAGACACAAACAGCACATGGAGCTCAATATCAAAAAAACAAACAATCCAATTAAAAAATGGGCAGAAGAACTAAATAGACATTTCTCCAAAGAAGACACACAGATGGCCAAGAGGCACATGAAAAGATATTCAACATCAGCCATAAAAAGGAATGAAATTGGGTCATCTGTAAAGATCTAGATGGACCTAGAGTCTGACATACAGAGTGAAGTAAGCCAGAAAGAGAAAAAACAAATACCGTATATTAACGCATATATGTGGAATCTAGAAAAATGGTACAGATGAACCAATTTGCGGGGCAGGAATAGAGATGCAGACATAGAGAACGGACATGTGGACATGGGGGGGAAAGGATGGGTGTGACGAATTGGGAGATTAGGGTTGACAGAAATACACTACCATGTGTAAAATAGCTAGTGGGAACCTGCTGTATAGCACAGGGAGCTCAGCTCAGTGCTCTGTAATAACCTAGATGGGTGGGAGGGAGGTCCAAGAGGGAGGGGATATAGGTATACATATAGCTGATTCACTTCATTATAGAGCAGAAACTAACACAACATTATAAAGCAATTATACTCCAATTTAAAAAAAAGAAAAAAATAAGATATTTTATTGTGATTAAATAATCCATCCATCAGAAAGATTTCTGTACCTCATAAACTAGTATATGAAATATATAAGCAAAGTAATAAATTTTAACACACTGCACTCAGTAACTAATAAGGGAAGCCAGTATTGGCAGCAAAGATAGAAAAGTTTTGAAGAGCGAAATTTTAAAATTTTGATCCCATCAACGTATACAACACCATCCTCAACAACTAGAAAATACACATTTCTCCCAAGATGGTGTGGAGAATTTTTCAAAATTGATAATATACTGTTCATAGTAAGTCTCAACAAATTTATAAGGACTGAAACAATTCCATGTGCATCTCTGACCAGGGGGAATTAAGTTAGAAACAAGTAACAAAAGTATAACTAGAAAATCTCCCAATATTTGAGCCAAAATTAATGTTACAATGTAATTTTTAAATCAGTCAAATGGAAAGATAATAAACATAATTATATTGAATCTTCTTGGACACTTGTAAAGATTCTATGATGGAAATTTATAGCCTTAAGGCAGATTTAGAAAAAGAATAAATGCTCATACTTCATGATCTAATAAGCATCCAACTCAGTAAGTTATCCAATGAAAGTAAAGTAATAGAAAAATAAGAAATTAATGAAACACAAAGAAAAGCACACAGAGAAAAAATTTTCACTGCAATGTTTGAAAAATAATAGTTTAATAAAATAAATAGTACTTTAATAAAACTGTAAGTTCCATGGGAAGACTTTGGAGAGAAACACAAAGACAGAAAAATCCAAACAAACAATATTAGGAATGAAAACTATAAAAGAAAAGTAAAAATATATGAACAACTTTATATAAATTTAGATTAAATGATGAACAGATTTCTAGTGAAGCACAACTTAGTAAATCTGGCATAAAAAGAAACAGAAAATCTGAGTAATGTATATCTGTTAAGAATTGCAGCTCAAATGAAAATCGTTAGAGAAAACTTCAGGCTGAGATGATTTTATAATTGAATTTTTCCATGTATTTAAGAAATAATTAACATCGATCTTATTTTTAAAACTATTCTAGAGAAACAGAAAAAAGAGAAAATTCTCAACTTATTATATGAGACCAACATAACTATCATACCAAAAATCTGACAAAAACATAAACATACATATGAAATTCTACATAAAATATAAGCAAAAATAATCCAGAAATATATACAAGTTGTAATTCCAGGAATGAACAACTGGTTTTAACATCTGAAAATAAATCATGTAATTCATCACATTAACAGAATAAAGGATAAAAATGTATGGTCACCTTGATAGTTTCAAAGAAAGCATATGATAAGATTTAACATTCTTTCACGTTTTCATGAGAAAACTTGTTATATACTAATAGAAGTCTTCCTTAAGCTATCTAAAAAAATACCTTACACCAAAAAATTATATTCAACAGTACAGTCAATGTGGAGAGCAGTATGGAGGTTTCTCAAAAAACTAAAAATGGAATTACCATATGACTCAGCAACTCCACTCCTTGGTGTAAAACAAAAACACTATTTCAAAAAGATACATGCACTCCAATGTTCATAGAAGCATTTTTTACAATTGCCAAGACATGGAAGCGACCTAAGTGCCCATCAAAAGAAGATGTCGTACATATAGCTACAATGGAATATTACTCAGCCATAAAAAAAGAATGAAATTGTGCCATTTGCAACAACATGGATGGAGGTGGAGGGTATTATGCTTAGTGAAATAAGTCAGACAAAGAAAGACAAATACTGTAGGATATCACTTACATGTGGAATCTAAAAAAATAAAACAAACTAGTGAACAAAACAAAAAAGAAACAGATTCACAGATTTAGAGAACAAACCAGGAGTTACCAAAGGGGAGAGAGAAGGGAGGAGGGGCAAGATAGTGGTAGGGAATTAAGAGGTACTAACTATTATGTATAAAGTAAGCTACATGGATATATTATACAACACAGGGAATATAGCCAATATTTTATACTAACTATAAATGGTGTACAACCTTTAAAAGTTGTGAATCACTGTACTGTACACTTGTAAATTATATGATATATATTATTATATAATAATTATATATAATATGTATTATATATAATTATATAATAATGTATATCAACTACACTTCCATTTTTTAAAATTCTGTAATAAAACTCCTTGTGTACAAAAAAAAAAGTAAATGGCCAAGATTCTTTTGCAACTTCTTCTAAAATGAGGATAACTTGTGGTCAATAAACATATGAGAAAGTGTTCAGTCTCCTTAATTACCATAAAATGTAAACTAATTCCAAAGTAATTTACAACTGCATATACATCAATATGACTGAAATTTAAAAGACTGCAACCACCAAGCACAGACAAGGATGAGGAGAATCTGGAACTCTCATCATTTCCACTTTGGAAAACTGTTTGGTACTCTCTACTAAAGATGGACAGGCACATACCCGATCACACACCCCCAACAATCATAAATCTAAATATAAACCCAAAACATGCACACATATATTGACTGAAAGGTTTGCATGACTATATTATAACAGCATTCTTTGAATAGCTGCAAACCAGAAACAATGCACATGTCAATAAAGATTAGAGAAATTCATAAAAATAAATAACTATTTCTGAAACAGAATAGAAAAACACCATACACATGACTTTGAAAGAGAGAAACCATACATGAAATAGTACATACTGTATGATTCCATTCAGGTAAAAATAATCTAAAAGTGAAAGAAGTTTGTTTCCTCTGGAAGAGGTAGGCAGTAAAATGGAAGGACATTTGTGAAAATTCTTCAAGGTCTATATTTATTATTTGTGCACTTTTCTGTATGTACATTACAATTTCATAAAAAATATTTTAAAATACAGATTAAAAATAATGGAAATTATAATGTTAAAATTAAACCATAATGTCAGAAATAATCGCAGAAGAAACCAGAGGACAATTAGTGTTAGGACTTCGTACTAGAAAGTTAATCAAATTTATTGACTCATTCTTTAAATGATTTAAGTAAAGTTTTGAAAATCCTTTGAAAGATCAAATTATTATTATGAAGTGAAATATTACATATTAAATGCAAAATGAATAAATTGGAGAATTAATTCAATATATCCACAGGGTATCCTGGATTAGATGAGAAAATCTCAATTATAGAATTTTACTATTAAAAAATAAAAAGTCTGCATGCCTGATGGACTGGATTTTTGCATTAATGAATTTAGACTAGTTTGTCTTAAAATCAATTGGAAGTACCAGCAACCCCTCAAAGAATTTTAACCCCAATTAAATGTTTTATCTTTTCCCCAAAGCTGTTCCTAGTTGCTGTAAACAACAGTCTAGTTTTCTAATCATTTACATTTAAAACCTCAGTAATACCCTTAACACTGCCCTCTCTCTTCCACTGATGGATCCTTTTACCTTATTAGTTTTCACATCTATCACAACCTTTACATTCCAGTGATCAAACTCTCATTCAAGTCCACAATTACTCTCTCCTAGAATACTGCAAATATTCTTTCTACTTCTAGTCTCTGGATGTCAGTCAGGGATATACAAGCTAGTAGATTAGTTTTTTTGTGGGCAGCACTAATCATGTTATCCTTCATTTCAAAAACCTTAATTGAGTTCCTATTATCTAGAGAATGAACACTGGTATCCTTAGTTTGACTTCCAAGACCATCCAAAATTTAGTCCCAAACTAATTTCCAACAAGCATGGTATATTCCAGTAATGCAGCAGTAATTACATTCACCCTACTTTTCTGCCTGTTTCTTTGACTGCGCTACTCCCATTGTCAAGAATGACTTTTTTCCCTGTTTTCCACAATTCTACATTCTCTACAACCTTTAAAATTCAATTTGTCATGAAGGGGTTTGCTACTGAGTGAGGTCAGGAAAAACTGTAGAATAAGAACTTGTTTAAGTGGGTTTTTAAAATTTTTATTTTATATTGCAGTATAGTTGATTAACAATGTTGTGTTAGTTTCAGGAGTATAACAAAGTGATTCAGCTATACATATACATGTAACTTATAGTTTTACAAATTCTTTTCCCATTTCGTTTGTTACAGAATATTGAGCAGAGTTCCCTTGTTGGTTATCTATTTTAAATATAGTAGTGTGTATATGTCAATCCCAAACTCCCAATTTAAATTGATCAGGTTTTAGAATCACTTGAGGAGCTCAGGTCTCATACCTGCTGAAACTCTAAGAGGGCACATTTAGAGTTACAAAAGTCTATGAATCTTAAAAGGAAGCCCTCCTTAGAGGTGGTAAACACCAGCCAGAACTAGTTTTGGGGGACCTGATGGACTAAAATCTGTAGGCACAGAGGTTGACAGGACTAAGCACTAAAGTAGGGTTAAATCATATCAGACTCCCCATGTATGTAGACAACTATGATCCCAAATTGAAGATTGAGGTAAAAGGAAATTCTCTGATATGGTCACAAAAGCTCCTACCAAACTGACTATGCTATAGACTACATTTATTAACTCTGGAGAAATTACTAAAGAATAAATCAAAAAAAGGCAGTACAGTGTAGAAAACTGAGCCAGTTCTAGATAAGAGGCAACATCATGAAGAAAGAGAGAACACAGCTCCAAAAACATCATAGAAAAACAGTCTAAATATAAAAATTGCAGAGAAAACATTGAAAGAAGTCAGAAAAAAGCAAACAAGTAAAAGCAAATATACTTTACAGGAATATCTGTAAAATGTTTTTCATGAATGTAGACAGATTTCCAGTTTCTGTCTAAGATGTAGAAAGCTGGTAAGAACATCACTCCCACCCTAATGACAAGAAAATGCAGGATAATGTACAAAATTATAATGTTTCTTGGACACATCAAAACGCTGTGGTAATAGAATAACCAACTACTCTAATATCAAAGGAGAGACAGCACTGTTGTTAATAGCTGCAGCAGGAGGAAGATGAGATCTTCATACAAGAGAATAAAAGGGGTTCAACTAAATTTTTAGTGAATTGTGGAAGGCCCAGTGTGAGCAACTGTAAGAGAATAGAAACGCTAAGAGTTGCTGACACACAGCACTTTGCACCCACTTAGAGACTCTTCTCCATGAACTCATCAGGTACGTAGGACTCACCAGGTGCATAAGCCAAAGCAGTGGAAAAGAGGAAAATAGGAGAAAGCCTCGGTCGGTGTTGCAGGCCAAGAGGACGGGAGAGGCAGCCCCTGGGGAAAAACACAAAGTACTACCTGGTGCCCTCTTCTCTAGGTAGCAAAAGATTTAAGCCATCAGGGAAAGGGCCACACATGCTGTGCCTGAGAGCAGAGTAAAAGATCCACTGTGCCTGTGGAAATTGGAACAAGGGAAAAAGATCTAAGGAGTTTGACTTTATTCAAATATATCCCTGGACTGCTGACAACACTTAAATCTATACCTTCCCAAATGAAGGCTTGAATAAGCAATTTTCAGGTGAACTTAAGAAGAACATCATGGAGAGACCTTCAAGATGGTGGACGAGTAAGACATGGAGATCACCTTCTTCCCCACAAATACATCAGAAATACATCTACATGTGCAACTCCTACAGAACACCTACTAAACGCTGGCAGAAGACCTCAGACTTCCTAAAAGGCAAGAAACTCCCCCAAATACCTGGGTAGGGCAAAAGAGAAAAGAAAAAACAGAGACAAAAGAATAGGGACGGGACCTGCCCCTCAGGGAGGGAGCTGTGAGGGAGGAAAAGTTTCCACACACTAGGAAGGCCCTTCACTGGTGGAGAGGGAGGGGGGATGGTGGGAGGGAAGCTTCGAGCCACGGAGGAGAGCGCAGCAACAGGGGTGCAGAGGGCAAAGCGGAGAGATTCCCACACAGAGAATCGGTGCTGACCAGCACTCAGCAGCCCGAGAGGCTTATCTGCTCGCCTACCAGGGCGGGCGGGGGCTGGGAGCTGAGGCTCAGGCTTCAGAGGTCAGATCCCAGGGAGAGGACTGGGGTTGTCTGCGTGAACACAGCCTGAAGGGGGCTAGTGCGCCACAGCTAGACGGGAGGGAGTCCAGGAAAAAGTCTGGACCTGCCTAAGCAAGAGACCATTGTTTCCGGGTCCGTGAGGAGAGGGGATTCAGAGCACCGCCTAAACGAGCTCCAGAGACGG
>NC_041230.1:44751381-44754376 GCF_002837175.3 Physeter macrocephalus | reverse complement strand
CGCCTCAGGCTGGTGCAACGTCACGCCGGCCTCTGCCGCCGCAGGCTTGCCCCGCACTCCGTACCCCTCCCTCCCCCCGGCCTGAGTGAGCCAGAGCCCCCTAGTCAGCCGCTCCTTTAACCCTGTCCTGTCTGAGCAAAGAACACATGCCCTCAGGCGACCAACAGGCAGAGATGGGGCCAAATCCAAAGCTGAACAACAGGAGCTGTGTGAACAAAGAAGTGAAAGGGAAATCTCTCCCAGCAGCCTCAGGAGCAGTGGATTAAATCTCCACAATCAACTTGATGTACCTGCATCCGTGGAATACCTGAATGGACAATGAATCATCCCAAAATTGAGGCGGTGGACTTTGGGAGCAAAGATAATTTTTTTTTTCTTTTTCTCTTTTTGTGAGTGTGTATGTGTATGCTTCTTTGTGTGATTTCATCTGTATAGCTTTGCTTTTACCATTTGTCCTAGGGTTCTGTCTGTCCATTCTTCTTGCTGTTTTTTTCTAAGTATAATTTTTAGCACTTGTTATCACTAGTGGCTTTGTTTTTTGGTTCGGTTGCTCTCTCCTTTCTTCCTTTTTTTTTTTTTTTGGTCTTTTAAAATACTTTTTAATAATAATTTTTCATATTAATAACTTTATTTTTTTTCCTTTCTTTCTATTTTTCTCCCTTTTCTTCTGAGCCGTGTGGTAGACAGGGTCTTGGTGCTCCGGCCAGGTGTCAGACCCGTGCCCCTGAGGTGGGAGAGCCAAGTTCAGGACATAGGTCCGCCAGAAACCTCCCAGCTCCGTGTAATATCAAACGGTGAAAGCTCTCCCAGAGATCTCCATCTCAACACTAAGACCCAGCTCCACTCAACGAGCAGCAAGCTACGATGCTGGACACCCTATGCCAAACAACTACCAAGACAGCAACACAACCCCACCCATTAGAAGAGAGGCTGCCTAAAATCATAATAAGGTCACAGGCACCCCAAAACACAACACTGGACATGGTTCTGCCCATCAGAAAGACAAGATCCAGCCTCATCCACCAGAACACAGGCACTAGTACCCTCCACCAGGAAGCCTACTCAACCCACTGAACCAACCTTAGGCACTAGGGACAGACAGCAAAATCAAAGGGAACTACAAACCTGCAACCTGTGAAAAGGAGACCCCAAACACAGTAAGTTAAGAAAAATGAGAAGACAGAGAAACACACAGCAGATGAAGGAGCAAGGTAAAAACCCACCAGAACAAACAAATGAAGAAATAGGCAGTCTACCTGAAAAAGAATTCAGAGTAATGATAGTAAAGATGATCCAATTCTTGGAAATAGAATAGAGAAAATACAAGAAATGTTTAACAAGTACCTAGAAGAACTAAAGACCAAGCAAACAATGAAGAGAAACAAAATAAATGAAATTAAAAATTCTCTAGAAGAGATCAATAGCAGACTAACTGAGTAGAAGAACGGACAAGTGACCTGGAAGATAAAATAGTGGAAATAACTAGTGCAGAGCAGAACAAAGAAAAAAGAATGAAAAGAATTGAGGACAGCCTCAGAGACCTCTGGGACAACATTAAATGCACCAACATTCGAATTATAGCAGTTGCAGAAGAAGAAAAAAGAAAGGCACTGAGAAAATATTTGAAGAGATTATATTTGAAAACGTCCCTAATATGGCAGATTCGACGGAGAAATTCAAACCTTTACAGACAAGCAAAAGCTAAGAGAATTCAGCACCACCAAACAAGTTTTACGACAACTGCTAAAGGAACTCCTCTAGGCAGGAAACACAAGACAAGCAAAAGACCTACAATAACAAACCCAAAACATTTAAGAAAATGGTAATAAGAACATACATACTGATAATTACCTTCAATGTAAATGGATTAAATGCTCCAACCAAAAGATTCAGACTGGCTGAATCGATACAAAAACAAGACCCATATATATACTGTCTACAAGAGACCCACTTCAGACTTAGGAACACGCACAGACTGAAAGTGAGGGGATGGAAAAAGATATTCCATGCAAATGGAAATCAAAAGAAAGATGGAGTAGCAATTCTCATATCAGACAAAATAGATTTTAAAATAAAGACTATTACAAGAGACAAAGAAGAACACTACATAGGGATCAAGGAATCAATCCAAGAAGAAGATATAACAATTGTAAATATTTATGCACCCAACATAGGAGCACCTCAATACATAACGCAAATACTAACAGCCATAAAAGGGGAAATCGACTGTAACACAATCATAGTAGGGGACTTTAACACCCCACTTTCACCAATGGACAGATAATCCAGAATGAAAATAAATAAGGAAACACAATCTTTAAATGATACATTAAACAAGATGGACTTAATTGATATTTATAGGACATGCCATCCAAAAACAACAGAATACACTTTCTTCCCAAGTGCTCATGGAACATTCTCCAGGATATCTTGGGTCACAAATAAAGCCTTGGTAAATTTAAGAAAATTGAAATCGTATCAGTTGTCTTTTCCGACCACAATGCTATGAGACTACATATCAATTACAGGAAAAAATCTGTAAAATATACAAACACATGGAGGCTAAACAATACACTACTTAATAACCAAGAGATCACTGAAGAAATCAAAGAGGAAATCAAAAAATACATAGAAACAAATGACAATGAAAACACAGGGACCCAAAACCTATGGGATGCAGCAAAAGCACTTCTAAGAGGGAAGTGTATAGCAATACAATCCTACCTTAAGGAACAGGAAACATCTCAAAAACACAGCCTAACCTTACACCTAAAGCAATTAGAGAAAGAAGAACAAAAAAAACCCATAGTTATCAAAAGGATAGAAATCATAAAGATCAGATCAGAAATAAATGAAAAAGAAATGGAGGAAATGATAGCAAAGATCAATAAAACTAAAAGCTGGTTCTTTGAAAAGATAAACAAAATTGTTAAACCATTAGCCAGACTCATCAAGAAAAAAAGGGAGAAGACTCAAATCAACAGAATTAGAAATG
>NC_041230.1:44750467-44751263 GCF_002837175.3 Physeter macrocephalus | reverse complement strand
AGACCAATCACAAGCACTGAAATTGAAACTGTGATTAAAAATCTTCCAACTAACAAAAGCCCAGGACCAGATGGCTTCACAGGTGAATTCTATCAAACATTTAGAGAAGAGCTAACACCTATCCTTCTTAAACTCTTCCAAAATATAGCAGAGGGAGGAACACTCCCAAACTCATTCTACCAGGCCACCATCACCCTGATACCAAAACCAGACAGAGATCTCACAAAGAAAGATAACTACAGGCCAATATCCCTGATGAACATAGATGCAAAAATCCTCAACAAAATACTAGTAAACAGAATCCAACAGCACATTAAAAGGATCACACACTATGTTCAAGTGGAGTTATCCCAGGAATGCAAGGATTCTTCAGTATACGCAAATCAATCAATGTCACACACCATATTAACATATTTAAGGAGAAAAACCATATGATCATCTCAATAGATGGAGAGAAAGCTTTTGACAAAATTCAATACCAATTTATGATAAAAACCCTCCAAAAAGTAGGCATAGAGCGAAATTTCCTCAACCTAATAAAGGCCATATATGACAAACCCACAGCCAACATCGTCCTCAGTGGTGAAACCAGTTTCACTAAGATCAGGAACAAGACAAGGTTGCCCACTCTCACCACTCTTATTCAACATAGTTTTGGAAGTTCTAGCCACAGCAATCAGAGAAGAAAAAGAAATAAAAGGAATACAAATCGGAAAAGAAGAATTAAAGCTGTCACTGTTTGCAGATGACACGATACTATACATAGAGAATCCTAAACATGCCACCAGAAAACTAC
>NC_041230.1:44729735-44749669 GCF_002837175.3 Physeter macrocephalus | reverse complement strand
AGATCCTTTTTGACCCACCTCCTAGAGAAATGGAAATAAAAACAAAAATAAACAAAAGGAACCTAATGAAACTTAAAAGCTTTTGCATAGCAAAGGAAACCATAAAGAAGACAAAAAGACAACCCTCAGAATGGAAGAAAATATTTGCAAATGAAGCAACTGACAAAGGACTAATCTCCAAAATTTACAAGCAGTTCATGCAGCTCAATATCAGAAAAACAAACAACCCAATCCAAAAATGGGCAGAAGACCTAAATAGATGTCTCTCCAAATAAGATATACAGATTGCCAACGAACACATGAAAGAATGCTCAAATCACAAATCATTAGAGAAATGCAAATCAAAACTACAATGAGGTATCACCTCACATCAGTCAGAATGGCCATCTTCAAATAATCTATAAACAATTAATGCTGGAGAGGGTGTGGAGAAAAGGGAACCCTCTTGCACTGTTGGTGGAAATGTTAATTGATACAGCCACTATGGAGAACATTATGCATGTTCCTTAAAAATCTAAAAATAGAGCTACCATACAACCCAGCAATCCCACTACTGGGCATATACCCTGAGAAAACCATAATTCAAAAAGAGTGATGTACCACAATATTCATTACAGCTCTATTTACAATAGCTAGGACATGGAAGGAACCTAAGTGTCCATCAACAGATGAATGGATAAAGAAGATGTGGCACATATATACAATGGAATATTACTCAGCCATAAAAAGAAATGAAGTTATTTGTAGTGAGGTGGATGGACCTAGAGACTGTCATACAGAGTGAAGTGAGTCAGAAAGAGAAAAACAAATACTGTACGCTAACACATATGAATGGAATCTAAAAAAAAAAGTGGTTATGAAGAACCTATGGGCAGGACAGGAATAAAGACGCAGACGTAGAGAATGGACTTGAAGACACCAGGAGAAGTAAGGGTAAGCTGGGATGAAGTGAGAGACTGGTATGGACTTATATATACTACCAAATGTAAAATAGATAGCTAGTGGGAAGCAGCCGCATAGCACAGGGAGATCAGCTCGGTGCTTTGTGACCACCTAGAGGGGTGGGATAGGGAGGATGGGAGGGAGACACAAGAGGAAGGAGACATGGGGATACAAGTATACGTATAGCTGATTCACTTTGTTATAAAGCAGAAACTAACCCACCATTGTAAAGCAATTATACTCCAATAATGATTAAAAAAAAAAAAGAACATCATATGTTTGCACCGAGGGGGGTAGCAAATTTATGAAAACAATATGCGTGAAATGACAGGCTTGCAGTATGAGTTTGGTTCATCTGCATGTGAACTCTCACTTGGCAGTAACTGTGAGGACAAAGTGAGAAGAGAAAAGTAAAAATTCAGTTCTTACCCAGAAAGCTGAAACTGCTGTAACAGCCGATAGAAATTTGGAATTGAGTGTAGGGTGTTTCTGTGTGTGTGTGTACATTTTCTCCCCCAAAACAAATTAAGTACAAAAAATTACTTTGTTCTTGGGGCTTCCCCGGTGGCGCAGTGGTTGAGAGTCCGCCTGCCGATGCAGGGGACATGGGTTCGTGCCCTGGTCCGCGAAGATCCCACATGCCGCGGAGCGGCTGGGCCCGTGGTCCATGGCTGCTGAGCCTGCGCTCCGCAATGGCAGAGGCCACAACAGTGAGAGGCCGGCGTACCGCAAAAAAAAAAAAAACAATATTACTGAAATTTTCCCAATTTGGCCTTGTGATTCCATTTCTATGTATTTATACAAAAGTCCACATATCGTACAAAGATGGGTTTAAGCAGGTTCATAGTAGATCTGCTCAACACAGTGAACCATGGAGGTATTCCAAATGTCTAGCAATTGGGAAGCAGATAAATATGTGATTATTCTACCAATCATTCTGTGAAATACTATGCAGTCTTTAAGAAAAATATGCTCATGTGCCTGACATTGAAAAATCTGTAAGATTTTACTTAAGAGTAAATTGTGTGGTAAAATATGTACATTATAACAGTTGTGTAAAAGTAAGTATATCACTATGTGTTTCTTTGTGTGCAAGTTTAAATGCATAGAAAAATGTCAAAAGAGTGCACACCAGGTTAACAGTGGTAGAGATTACCCTGGGAAGTGAGCTGGGACAGCACAAATGCACATGTGTGTGCATGTATGAGAATTCTTTATCCTGTATTCTTCCATTTTATTTGTTTTCTTCAGTAGGAATATATTCCTGTAATTTTCGTGTACTTGGAAATAAAATGTTATGTGTTTGTAATGAGACACTTTATATACACAAGCAACTACTAGAAAACAAAACATAACAAAGAACAATGACGCCAAACAAACAGAAAGTGAAAAATTACTGTGCTAACATTCAGTAACAGGTTTTCAGAGAGTAAAGAGATCATTTACAGTGGAAAAAAATACTTCCTAAGGTCAAAACTATAAGGAAATTGGAAATAATTCAAAACTAAATAGAAACAATAAAAATTCCTAATATCTAGCACAGTGCCTGGCACATAGTAGCTATTCAATAATCATTTGTTAAATGCCAGTAATTGTCATGAGATCCTGGATAGATTACATCTCTGCAGCAGAGTTCTTGTGTTTTTCAAATAAACTGGTTTTCCTAGATTATCTTAAAGATCCCATTAAGGTAAAAAAATCTTCACTGATGAATTGTATCATTTCTATGCCAATCTATTATTACATTCTGAATTTGTAAGAGTTCTTCTGTGACTTTCAATTTTTTAAAAAATCCATCCCATGGTCTGCAGAACTAGAGATAAAGGAGTTTGATTTCTTGTAATATTTAATTTACAAAAATCTGACCAATGTATGTATGCCTTCTACTGACAAGGTACGTAATTTCACTGACAAGGCATCCACTTCAGGCCTGCAAACTTAAAAAACAATTCTCACCAACTACCACCAGACGTAGGCCTAGGAATTACCACTCTAGAATTGATTCTAGTTTTAATAAGGCAATCAATCTCAGTAAGTCAATAGAAAATTTAAAAACCAATATTTGTCTACATTAAAATATTAAGAGAAAGTAATTCTTCCCAGAAGAAAAATATTTCTTTGAAAATGTACTAGATATAAAGAACACAGCAATAAACATTGGAGGGGGTGTTAGGATTATATACGAGAATCTATCAAACGAAAGCAAGACGCTATACAAGGTACTTGCTAAATTTGTGAATTGTAACTGATTTTTTCCCCAACTGGAAATAAGTTGTAACTGCAAGAAAAGAAATACATGTACTTTGCTTTTTAATAAATAATAAATCACAGAAAAACAAAGGAAAGTAGACGTTACATATAAAATGCATAATCCCACCATCCACAACAGATGATCACTGCTAACATTTTGTTCAGTATCCTTCCAATCATTTTTTTCCCAAAGCACACACATCATACACTTTACATGATTGAATTTACAACATTTTATAATCTTCTCTTTCACTTTAAAATATCGCATTATACACATATACACTATTGATACTATGTATAAAACAGACAATAAATAAGAACATACCATATAACACAGAGAACTCTACTTAATGCACCGTGATGACATAAATAGAAAGGAAATCCAAAAAAGAGGGGACATATGTATATGCATGGCTGATTCATTTTGCTTCAGAGTAGAAACTAACACAACATTGTAAAGCAACTATACTCCAAAACAAATTAACTAAAGGAGGGACTTCCCTGATGGCGCAGTGGTTAAGAATCTGCCTGCCAATGCAGGGAACACGGGTTCGAGCCCTGGTCCGGGAAGATCCCACATGCCGCAGAACAACTAAGCCCGTGTGCCACATCTACTGAGCCCGCGAGCCACAACTACTGAAGCCCATGTGCCTAGAGCCCGTGCTCCACAACAAAAGAAGCCACCACAATGAGAAGCCCGCGCACCGCAACGAAGAGTAGCCCTCGGCTCGCCGCAACTAGAGAAAGCCCACGTGCAGCAATGAAGACCCAATGCAGCCA
The DNA here is from genome assembly GCF_002837175.3 of Physeter macrocephalus. Taxonomy (NCBI): domain Eukaryota; kingdom Metazoa; phylum Chordata; class Mammalia; order Artiodactyla; family Physeteridae; genus Physeter; species Physeter macrocephalus. The sequence goes on along the minus strand of NC_041230.1, from coordinate 44,745,697 downwards.
AAAATAAATTTATAAAAGAAGAAATTAACTGAAAAATAAAATAATTACAAAGATGAAAAATACAGCATTATAAAAATAACAGGGCTTCCCTGGTGGTACAGTGGTTGAGAGTCCACCTGCCAATGCAGGGGACACGGGTTCGTGCCCCAGTCTGGGAAGATCCCACATGCCGCGGAGCGGCTGGGCCTGTGAGCCATGGCCGCTGAGCCTGCGCGTCCGGAGCCTGTGCTCCGCAACGGGAGAGGCCACAACAGTGAGAGGCCCGCGTACCACAAAAAAATAAATAAATAAATAACATAACATAACATAACCTATGTCATAATATCATAATCTTCTATTGGTAAATGCTTAAATTATCTCCAACTTTTCACTAGTGAAATATGTTACAATGAAATATCTAGAAAACACGTTTTTACAACTGTTCTAAATTCCAAGTTAAGAATCTAAAAAGTAAGATAGAAAGTACTTCTCTAAGGATGAGATTGTTGAATTTCCTGTAGAAAAATTAAAGGAAATAGAAACAGAGCAAAGCAGAGAGCTTCTGTGGAACATTCCATTTGGCCATTCCTCCAGAAGAGGGGTGGATGTAGAGAGAAGCAAATAGGCACACAAAATCCCTGCTTTACTGCAAAACACTTGCGCAATCAACTAATCAACACAGCTCTGGAGATGTATCTGGAGGTATAAAGAATTTCAGGGAAGAAGGTAAAAAAGATTGACAAGTCTCTATAGGCATAAATAAAATGCTGATTAACATTTACGGAGGTATAACTGATAAAAAATTGCACATATTTAAGGTATACATCATGATGAGTTTGGACATATGCATACACCCATGATACCATCACTACGGTCGAAGTACTAAACATATCCATCGCCTCCAAAAATGTCCTTACGTTCTTTTGTGGGCTTGTTTCATTGTGTTTTGGGGTTAAGAAAACTTAACATGAAATCCATCCTCTTAACCTGTATTAAAGTACACAATACCATACTGTTAACAAATGCTGTACAGGAGATCTCTGGACGTATTCATCTTCCAAAACTGGAAATTTCTACTCCTTGAACAACACCTCCCTCCTCCGCCCCAGCAACCACCATTCTATTCTCTGCTTCTATGTGTTTGACTATTTTAGATACTGAATTTACATGGAATGATGCAGTATTGTCCTCCTGAGACTGGCTTATTTCACGTCACATAATGTCTTCTAGGTTCATCCATGTTGTCGTATATGGCAGGATTCTTTCATTTTTAAGGCTGAATAATATTCCATTGTGTGTATATACCACATTTTCTTCATACAGTCACCTGTTAAGACATATGAATTATTTCCATATCATGGTTATTGTGAATATTGCTGCAATAAACATGCGGATGCAGATATCTCTTCAAAATCCTGATTTCAACTCTTTTGGATATATACCCAGAGGTGGGATTGTTGGATCATATAACAGTTCTATTTTTAATTTTATAAAACAGAAAAAAATTAAGAACAAAAAAAAATTGTTTCAAGGGTAACTAAAATGGGGATGCTTATAAACATGTAAATGAAACATTTTCCCAGGGGGATAAACCACATCACGCAAGAAGGTAATAAAACAGTTGATAAAGGAAAAATGAAAATTTCAAAGCAATGAATTCATGGAAAATTGATTGCAGTCTGTGAAGATATACCTTCGCTTTATTTGGTGAAGAAAGAAGACTAAAACCATAACTGTGTAATCATATTCTGTAATTAAAAATCATTTAATGTCAAATGAATTTGGGTGAAGGCCTCTTGTGAAGTGTTAATAGTAAATATGTCACATTTTCCTTATTTCTATGGGAAATACCATAGGGCCACGGGGCTCCTTTCTTGAAGAAGAATTGGGACCAAGGACACATAAATAAAAAACTTGTGTCTGGATGAAATTGAAAAATAGAGAGCAAAGAACATACGAAATTTAGAAAGCCATGAAAGCTTTCTTCCACATGTAGCCACCCCAGCCACTTCTACACCCATCAAAATAAAACATCCTGTACTCTAACTGTGAACCTCATCAAAGAAAATGCCCTCACATAAAATTATTGATACCATCAGGTAGAAAAAACATACAACAGAATTAAGCGTAGAAAAAACTTTTAAGTGTCTGACCTAACATCTTTTACTGCATCTTTCTTCCAGTCTTTAGAAGAATAAAAACTTCCAAAACAATGACAGTTCAGAACACCTCTCTGAATTGTCTGTGTAGTGCCAACTCTACTCATCTGTTTGGAGACAAAAGACAGGTGGACACAAAAGCTCTGACGAGCAGTGATAAGATCTAAATTAAAACGTATTCTATAAGGAGGGCTTCTGAAGTGTATTCCAGTGATTTTGAAGAAGCAGTGCTTCAATTGTTCCCGTGCCTAGAAATAATCTTATTGAAGGTGAAGTTTCCCTGTGTCCGACAGCTCTTCACAAAAATGAAACATTTTCTCTTTGAGTACATCCAAAGCAAGGTAGTGAGATTTAGGCTGGGTGCAAGAGGGACTATAATAGACCTCAAAGAGAAAGCACCTATTACACAGTTTTCTTTCATCCAAATTCTTCATTATCCCAAAATTGTTTTAAAGAATTTTTCTTAAAGTCCTGCAAACAATGTCAGCAATGACTAAACTTCCACTTCACCAAATAAGCTTGGACAGTTATATGAAAACTATGCAAAAAATAACCAGGCTGCTAGCAATAGTCTGGCCCCCAGTAACACCGCAATATTTTTTAAGTTATCAGCTTCATCCTCTTGTTGCTTCACTTGTTACTAATCATATTAGTTGGTACAGAAAATTCTTGTTATTTTCTCTTCCTTTTTATTAAAAAAATTTTTCCTTATGGGAAATACAAAAAAAAAAAGTTTCCATGAATAGACACCCATGAAAATGAATTAAAACCATTTACACCCAGATTGACTTCATGCTTACTTTGCCATCTTTTACTTAGATTCATACATTTTTTTTTTTTTTAATCTGTGGTAGGGTACAGGTACTCTTGCCTTTGTGGAGTAAAATGGATTTGAGTACATTATGCTCAGAAAAATAGAAATGGCTCCATTTCAAGTCCTTTAAATATGCTTACTTCTAAAAAGATTGTGAACTGATTTTCCATTAGGCAATTATGTATTAAAGAAAAAACCTGCAAGAACGTGCAATTAGTTCTTCAGTTAAACCTCTTTCTCAAGAATGTTTCCGTTTCACCAAGTCATTTCATATTTATACAAGATATTTTGTTAAAAAAATTAATATTTAGCAAATTTAGATTCATTCCATCATGAGGGTCTTCAATTAATTTACATGTTAGTTTTTATTAATTTCTTCATCCTTTTCAACAATGTATTTGTTTCCTATTGTTGCTAGAACCAACTACCACAAAATTAGTGGCTTAAAACAACACAAGTTTATTATCTTATGGTTCTGGAGGTCATAAGTTTAAAAATAATCTCACTGAGCTAAAATCATGGTATCCACACAGCTGCCTTCCTTTCTGGAGGATCTAGTGGAGAATCCATTTCCTTAATTTTTTCAACTTCTAGAGGAGGCCTGCATTCCTTTGCTGGTGGTCCCCTTCCTCCATCTTCAAAGCCAACAACATCTGGCTGAGCTCATCTCATGCTGTCATCTCTTTGGTTCTCTTTTCAGATTCCTTCTTCCACCTTAGAAGACCCTTGTGATGATAATCTAGGATAATCTATTTTACGATTACTTGATTAGCAACCTAATTCCATCTGCAACCTTAATTCCCCCTTTGCCATGTAACTGAACATGGAAGTTACTAAAAGAAAAACTACTTGTAGATCAAAATTGCCATTCTATCAATTGTTCATCCTAAAAGCTGAGAGAGTTAGGTTCATCTAAAATCCCCAAAACAGTAAAAATGGCAAATTCAACAATAATCAGAGGACTTCCTAAATTCTATAATACTTCAGAAGCCCCCACTCCTTCCAAGGAGAATAGATACTTGTACTAGAAAGATGATCTGCTTACTAGGCATGGTGAACATTTGCGGCAGGCAAATTTGCAAGGACAGTAGTCGTCAGCCCAGAGTAAATTCTTCTGTACAATAAAGTTGTAAGAACTTTGAATGCCCTTGCCCACTGGGGATATCAATATGAAAATGAACAGGAACCAAGTGGGCTATTGCCAAGTGCTGTGAAGATGTGGTGATGAGAATCACCATCAGTAACAAGAGAGAAGGGAAACTTGGAAGAAAAGATATATTAATAGGGATTGGTGAAATCCATGACATCTATAAGAATGTTGCTCTAGAATGCAGAACTCATTAATCGGTGAATATCTAGTTCCCAAGGTCGAGGCCAGGCATTATCTTTCCTATTAAGCCACCTTCTGAATGGAATTCTGGGAAGCTGTTTTTTGCGTTATCCCTCCCCTACTTCCTCTTTATCTAAACCTTTGGCATCCCATTAGTGCAAAGCTTCAAGCCCTATTCTCAGTGCTATCTATGTGTAAGAATGACCTGGAAAACTTTAAAACATATCTGTGTCCTGGACCCACACAAGACCAATTAAAGTCAGGATTTTTGGTCATGGGCCTGGGCATCGCTATTTATTTTTTACAGCTGCTCAGATGTTTCTAGTACACAGTCAGCATTGAGACCTATAACCCAAGGGGCAGCAGCAGGTCCTTGTTGCTCCTCATGGGAAGGGTGGAAGGTCTTTCAAATTCTTCAAAGCAAAACATCAACAGAGAAGACAAGGTATAACTGGCAACAGAGCCTCTTAGTATAACTGAATTTTCTACTTCTTTTTTTCTGTTTTCACAAAGAGTGGAACTGGAAAGAGGGAAGTCAAGAAGAAGGTGAGATAGAAGACACCTGCACCTATAACACCTCCCCTTGTTGGATATGAATTGCCCCCAAGAGGGATGGAGAGCTCTCTCCCTAATTCGTGTGTTGGGAGAAATTGGAGGCTACCCCTGCAACCTATGTCAAAGGAGAAATTTGACTGCTCTCTCAGACAACACTAAGAACCCAGGAAATGTGAGGACTCTCTCAAGCCTTCTCAGCCTAGACACCCCACTTAGTGCTACATCTGTGTCTTATGATGGAGAAAACTCTTTCAGGCAGACCCATCCCACACTCTGAACCTCAGCAAGGCACAATGTCTTCTCTGGGATGATCCAGAGGTTGTCTCAGTCTCCTACAGTTGGCCAGCAGAAAGTAAGAACAGGAAAAAAGAACATCATTGGTCTCACTTTCATTTCAATCTCTGATTTCTGGATTTGGAACCTGGTCAAGACATGGGAATGAAGAGGGACTTTCCCTGTCCTAATACATAATCTCCCCAGAGCAAATGATTATATCAAATATGTATTCACAACCTTAGTTTTTGATTCACAAGTCTTCTTTTCTATCAAAATATAGGAGCCCATTCTATAAGTTTCAACAAGAGAGCTGAGAGAAAAGGGCAAGGAGGGGATCATAAAAGAAATAACAGTTTTGCCTCTATGGACCTAGCACAGGCCACTGGATTTGTCTCCATGGAGAAAGTACAGAATGAAAAGACAGCATGGATTTGAAGAAATACAAAATAACTATGAGACGTTCCTGAGGAGATCAGAGATTGCTGTGGGCTGTATTGTAACTCTATATGAGGGTATGTGCGGTATGGGTGGGTATGGGGGCTTTGATAGATACAGCCTGGGCAGAAGACTGTGAGACTAGAGCTTGTAGGAGAACTTTGGAAGCTCTGTTTTAGTCTCCATCCATCTTCACCTCCTCCCCTACACATGGTGCTTTGGAATCACCTTTACCCGACACTGCTATCAGGAATCCCAGTGTTATCAGAACACTATGAGAGCAGAGCACCAATGAAAATACATATCGGGTATTGTGTTGCCATCTCCCATTGATTTGTCCATTCTCTAGTCTAAAACCCTAAACTCCAAACCAAAGGAGGTTCCTACTCCCTAACTTGAGGGTTCACCTGGGGGAGAGAGCCTTTCAGAGTTGGGGACAACGTTTCTATGGGGCCTGCAGCTGTCCATCGGGGAGCTCATCCATTCCCTTATGTCCAAACACACTGGTATAGGCACAGGCCAGGACCTGCTCCAGCCCTTCCTACCGGACAGGGTGGCTAATAATTGGGGGGAGGGGCACATAAGCAACCCACAGGCCATAAAAACTGGGGTGGGGGAGAGCAAATGTAAACACAGTAAGAAACACAAAAGCTGAAGAATATATATTATCTGAATTATTGAAACATATGGACCAAGAATTTTAAATAAATACAATAAATACCCTCAAAGACAAAACAGAGAATGGTAGTAACATGAAAGAGGAACAAGAAAATAAGTCCCAAGGAGGGGTTAAATGGAGTTAAACTCATAAAATAATTGCATCATTTTGGAAATCTAAAAGGTATTCATTTAAAATAAATTTTAATAAGTCAAGGATAAATATTGCAATCAACTTAATAACTACTAAAAATGAGAAAAGAATGGGAATAACAAAAACGTTTGATTAATCCAAAGATATGCAAACAAGGGGAGAAAAAGAAACAAGGGGAGAGAAGGGGGAAACAGAAAAAGCAAGGTAGACTTAGTAATAAATAATTACAGTAATAACTAAATTAAATGTTAATGGAAAAAACATTCTATAAAAGGCAAAGATTTTCAGGTTGGATAGAAATAAAACCTTACTATATGCTGTTTACAGGTATATGTTTTAAATGACAAAAACTGTCTAAACGAAGGGATGAGGAAAGATATACCAAAAGATCACTAACTAAAATAAAGCTGGTGTAACTATATTAATATCAGACAAGGAAGATTTTTAAGCAAGCAACAGAACTTTACAATAAAAAGACATCTCTTAAGGACAGAATGGTCATAAGGATAGAGTTTAACTGAACTTAGTCACAGTAAATTTATTTTTAATACACTGCCAATTTCTAACGTTCTCTTTAGAACTTATATATGCATAGTCATATGAGAAACTGGGCTGTTGAATTTTTTTCTTTTTGTCAATTAGTCAAGCTTCACAATGGCATAAACAGGGAGGCCTGCAGCAGCCTTCTCTGGAATAGTATTAAAGAGCACTAGGATAATAAAAACTAACATTAAGCTCCTTTGGTATGCTTGCCAAGGCAATGAATGTTACATGTGCTGTCTCATATAATGGGGGAAAATACTGCTATTCAGACGTGGAATCTGAAACTGAATTGAGCTTCACACTCTATTCCTGACTAACTTTTGCTTCATTATTAATCCATGGATCCCAAAGGAGCTACAGGCATTCCTTGCTTGTTTTCCTTAGAAATATGCAGGTGTTAAAGCTATGCATCAGGCCATTTACAGTGCTGAATGTCAGCAAAACAATAAAATGTGACAGTTGTAATAATAATAAATATGAATATTTTCTGAGTTATCATCAATAAGCAGAATTATCAAGCCAATACGATCCTCATTGTTTTTAACTAATAATCTTGAAAGGAAAAAAAGGACTATTTATCGGACTTGAAGAATTATTTCAAAGGATTTTACTGTACTAAGAAAAAATTTTAATGGATTGAAAAATCTTAAAAACTTTCTTTTGAAAAATATACATTAAACCAGTGGTTCTTAAATTCATGCATTCCCCAGAATCCCCTGGTAGGCTTGTGAGAAAAAATTTCTGGGAGCCATGGAAGAGTTTTTGAATCAGTAGGTCTGGAGTGGGAGCCGATAATTTGCATTTTTAACAAATTTCCAGGTTATGCTGATGCTACTGGTCCCCAGAACACACTTTGAAAGAGCCACTGCTTCAAACAAATGAATAGACCCACCTGGGAATTATCTAATCTCCAGTACCTGAGCGACTTTTTTTTTCTCCTCTAAAACACTGAATTAGTTTAATGTGCATGAGATTTCTTCCACACGAAAAGGTAACAATCACTTAATTGGACGTTTTCCATAAAACGATGGCTGGTACTGATCCAATATCCAGAGACCCTCCACGTTTCTCTACTTCACACCTGCTCAGGGACCTGCAGTGCTTCAACACAACAGTGTTCCGCAACGCTCCTTCAAAGTTCTAGAAGTCACAAAGGCAAATTTTATTGTGGTATTTGGCCTTTCAAATTTGTTTGCATCGTTGCATTTTATGCTGCGCCCTAGTCCCATGAACACTGAATCTCATTAAAGTAGGAAAACACTGCAATTGAAACCACCCAAAGAAACCAAGGGTATCCACGAGACACTAGTATTTGTCTTCTCCCTTTTTATCTGATGTTTAGTGCATCTAACTTACAAGGAATGATGTAAACAAAAATCTTAAGAGCAGCAATAAGCTGGGAAGAAAATCAAGTGGAACATCAGACACAGTCTCTTGAGTTAGGCTGGCATTCAGGGCAGCAGAACAAAACGAGATGAGTTCCTGTAGAGGTGTATCTGATAGGTCATGTGCAGTACAAAGAAGTGTCCGTAACAAGAGAGGAATCAGAACAATCAGCAAGACTGCTCCTAGATCACTAGAGGGCATAATTATAACAGTATTGATCAGGACAAATTAAATACGTTCTAGAGATCTGCTGTACAACATTGTACCTGGAGGCCATGATATTTTATTGTACACTTAAAATTTTGCTGAGAGGTTTTTCTCATATTAAGCGTTCTTACCAAAACAAAATTTATTTTAAAATATATATATATGTATGTATAAAGATAAGACATCAGCATGAAACATCACGAATTCTGTTTTGCAGATGAGATCTTAGCAATGGCAAATGTAGTTGTTTCACTCACAGAAAGTTTGTGTTCTGTGGGGCTGAGAAGGTGGAGAAATGATAAAGACAGGAAGAAAGAAAGGGCGCCATGTGAATTTGATTGCTTTGTGGAGAATCTGTGAAGAGGATATGTGTGGCTAAACGTTTGTGCTACAGGGTAGGCCCTCTGCACGTGCACACGCTAGGGACTGCCTTATTTAAATTCAAGTTGTCTGGCTTTTCAGCACCTCTGAAATGATGCAGGTCTCAAATATTATTTATTAGCTCAGTTTCCCCAATTTCACACTGGTGCTTTTCCGGGTGCCTCGCTGAATAAAACCACACATGATATAATTGTTTTAAAGGCACTTTGTAAGGTTTGCTTAAAATAAACTAAATCACTCTGTGTATCTACAACCTCTGAGTGAGGGCTGAGAAAATATTTTCAAAATAAATAGGTATAACAAATATGATCATTTTACTTGTCATTACAAGTTATTTAAATAAAGAAGTTGGAAAGTACCACTTGCAAAAGAAGGGGAGATCATTTTTTTCCCTCAGCATTGCTAAAAAAGTTTTAGAAAACTTGGTATTTTGACAATATGAAAACCATCAGAGAGATGGACCTAGAGATTATCATACTAAGTAAAGTCACACAGAGAAAGACAAGTATCATTAGATATCTTACTTGTGGAATCTAAAAAAAAAAGATACAAATGAAGTTATTTACAAGACAGAAACAGGCTCACAGACTTTGAAAACAAACTTATGGTTACCAAAGGGGAAACGTGGTGGGGAGGGACAAATCAGGAGTTGGGGATTAACATATACACACTACTATATAAAAAACAGATAATCAACAAGAACCTACTGTATAGCACAGGGAACTCTACTCAATATACTGTAATAACCTATATGGGAAAAGAATCTGAAACAGAATGGATATATGTACATGTATAGTTATTCAGTTGAATCCCTTTGCTGTACACCTGAAACTAACATAATAGTGTAAATCAACTATACTCCAATATAAAATAACACTTAAATTTAAAAAAAATCAGAACCAATAAAATTCTTAGTTTGCTTAAATTAGTAAAGCAACTATAAGTAATATATTTTGGAAATTGTATTATGTACATCTCATAGGTAGGTAAAATTCACAAAGAGTGAGATACATTTACAAGAATGGTACTTTAACACAAAATTGAAGCACTCCTCTTTTCTTGTCATTGTATCTGAACAATGTCTAAAGATTTTATATCGGCTCCAAACAACACCCAGACATGATGTGATTATGTCACCATGTCTTCAAGTCCTCAGACATAAAAAGTACAACTCTTTCACTTATCATCTTTGTGTCTATCGTGAAATACTCATGTTCTCCTTTTCACTACGCAAATTTTCAAACATAGCAAGAAGTACAGAAAACACTCTAATCAGCCCTCATATACCATTACCCAGCTTTAACATATGGCCAGCCTTGATTCAACTACTGCCCGCATATTTTAGCCAGAATATTTTAAAGCAAATTCCATACATCATGGCATTTCAACTGTAAATACTTAGTATGCTTCTCTAAGACTATTTTTAAACAATCAACATACTTTAAAAGTCAATAATTTCTTAATACCATGAACATTCCCTGTGTACTTGATTTATCTGAACCAAGATCCTTCAATGTCCACATATTGTATTAAGTTGCCATATCCCTTAAGTTTTATTTACTCCATTAATATGTACTATCAAATGTCCCACATTCTGCATTGGATTGATTACTTCCTCATGACGTGTATACTAACTTTCCTCTCTTCCTATAAATTGACAGGAAGACTTTGGAGGGCTTAAGATAGCCAGGCTCAAGTATTTTGACAAACATACTTCATATGTGGTGCTTTGTACTTCCTATTACTTCACATCATTGAGACTCCATGATATCTGGCTGCCCCATATATAATGATGTTAAGATCTATCTGTGAATTCAGATGATGTTAGCCTGTCCTCATAAAATTTCCAGTCAAGCTTTCCCCTAATTTTAAGATTTACTGTGCTTGTTGCCGAGAAATGCAAAATGCAGCTTTAGAATTCTATCACTCTTTCATCCATGTACTTACTAGCTGAATGTTTACAGAGAAGAACTTTCCTTCTCCCAACTTGTTGCTATGTTCCCTTTCAAGATCATTTTCCTTCTTCTAACTTGAAGAATATTTTTTTAGCTATAGGAGTCAAAAATATTTTCTTGTCCTATTTTTGGATGTATAGCCCTGATCTACTTGAGAGCCTGGGGAATGTTAAATAATGCCAATAATGAGCTAGATCACCCCAGTGCATAAATTATCCTCAGGCTTACATCCCTTACTTTAGAAGCTTCATTAATTGCTGTAGTTGCATTAACTTTTAAAGGCCACTGGGGTCCCATTAAGTTACAATTATCTTATGACTCCATCTGAGATGCTATCGCCAGGGAGGAGTTTGTAAGTTAAAAGAACTTGGGGTGACAAAAGAAAGAAAGCATTACATTTAGTTGCAATTTAACTCAAAAAGAATAAGCTCTGCAATAATAACCATAAAATCCATTTATTTAAAGCTTCATAAAATTTGACTGAAGTACTCTTAATAGGCTAGCCACACTCTTTTAAAAATGTGGCCATTTTTTGCAGCTTGATGAATCACAGTGCTTGTGAGGCCCGGGTTTTCTCCCAATGGATGGGCTGGTTAATATCATGAGAAAAGAACAAACAACTCTGGAACTTCTGCATCTTGACTCTGGTGCCTATCTTGAAAAATGCATATAATTAAACTTGGAACAGTAGAGAAAGATAGTGCATATTTCAGTAAAATAACTGCTTAAAAGAGATCTGACTATTGGAGAAAAGAAATGCACATATTTAAACAACAGCAAAGATCTGAAGGCACAACAGTAAGTAAAATACATTCAGTGTAACAGAATGTGCCTTTAGCTCCCATGAAGCTATACCTCTGGAGGATTCATATTTCTTTCAAATATTTCCATATACATCTTCCCTCTCTAAAAATATATACTCCCTCCAACTCACAGAATAACTTTAACATCATACCACCTCAAAACGCAATTTTTTCTCTCTTCATTCATTAACCAGGATTCTCAAAAGACTAATTAGACTTCTGCTTAAAAGAAAGAGATAGACTGAAAGAGGACAAAGAGAGAAAGCTTGAGCAAGCACATTAGAGAGACAGAATCAGAGCAAGACAGAGAGTCAGAGAAGCAAGAGGAATTGCTTTAAGAAATTAATGATTTTTTTCATCAGAAGGTAAGGAGGAATGGTGACAATGCAGAATGGGAAAGCTGAAGTCTCTGGGCCTGCAGGGCATCACAGAAAGACACCTGAGAGGCTGTGCAGGGAGAAGCTCCAGATGTGTCAGGCGTAGGCTCCTCCAGAAATTAGGGACTTATTTGAAACTTTGTGCACCTTGCAATTAGACCTTAAGACTTTCTCCTCCAATCAGGGCAGTCTGGTTCTTACGTTCTTTTACCACACAGTAGTCAGATCTATTCTTGGGAGAAACTAAACCCCAAAGATTCCACGGTATGTTGTGTTCATTCTGGATTGAAAATATATGGTGCCTCTCTGCCGCCTTTCTGAGCAGCACAATATACACATTCCTGGTCCTAAACAAAAGTAAATAATATTCCTTGGCGATGGGATAAATGGAAGGGGTGTTATGTTCTACCTCTGTAATGGTCAATTGACTAGTTGGCTGCCTCCATATTCTTTTTCCAGGATTTCAGTTGTTCTGGTCCTTTGGAAGCAAAACTTGGAACTCTTTCTGCCTAACATACTAGTATTAGATAAAGAATCCAAAACCACATTTCCCTGCATTAACCTATGTTATTTTCCCCATTACCACTTTGGTCCCTCTATTTAAGGGGGCCTTTTCTTTTCCAGGATGGCATGAAGTTTTTGAACAGTTGTACTGTGTGATACAAATAAAAACAAAATGTAGGGAGGAGCTTCAAGACGGCTGAAGAGTAACACGTGGAGTGCACCTTCCTCCCCACAAATACATCAGAAATACATCTCCACGTGGAACAACTCCTACAGAACACCTACTGAACGCTGGCAGAAGACCTCAGACCTCCCAAAAGGCAAGAAACTCCCCACGTACCTGGGTAGGGTAAAAGAAAAAACAGAGACAAAGAATAGGGGCAGAAGACCTCAGACCTCACAAAAGGCAAGAAACCCCCCACGTACCTGGGTAGGCAAAAGAAAAAAGAATAAACAGAGACAAAGAATAGGGGCGGGACCTGCACCAGTGGGAGGGAGCTGTGAAGGAGGAAAGGTTCCCACACCCTAGAAGCCTCTTCGCGGGCGGAGACTGTGGGTGGCGGAGGGGGAAGCTCCGGAGCCTCGGAGGAGAGCGCAGCAGCGGGGTGCGGAGGGCAAAGCGGAGAGATTCCCGCACAGAGGATCGGTGCCGACCGGCACTCACCAGCCCGAGAGGCTTGTCTGCTCACCCGCCGGGGTGGGCGGGGGCTGGGAGCTGAGCCACAGGCTTCGGTCGGATCGCAGGGAGAGGACTGGGGTTGGCTGCGTGAACACAGCCTGAAGGGGGCTAGTGCGCCACATCTAGACGGGAGGGAGTCCTGGAAAAGGTCTGGAGCCGCCGAAGGGACAATAGACTTTTTCTTGCCTCTTTGTTTCCTGGTGCCCGAGGAGAGGGGATTAAGAGCGCCGCTTAAAGGAGCTCCAGAGACGGGCGCGAGCCGCGGCTATCAGCACGGACCCCAGAGATGCGCATGAGACGCTAAGGCCGCTGCTGCCGCCACCAAGAGGCCTGTGTGCGAGCACAGGTCACTCTCCACACCTCCCCTCCCGGGAGCCTGTGCAGCCCGCCACGGCCAGGGCCCCATGATCCAGGGACAACTTCCCAGGAAGAACACACGGCACGCCTCAGGCTGGTGCAATGTCACGCATGTCTCTGCCGCCGCAGGCTCGCCCGCATCCGTACCCCTCCCTCCCCCCAGCCTGAGCGAACCAGAGCCCCCGAAGCAGCTGCTCCTTTAACCCTGTCCTGTGTGAGCAAAGAACAGACGCCCTCAGGCGACCTACACGCCGCGGGTCCAAATCCAAAGCTGAACCCCAGGAGCTGTGCGAACAAAGAAGAGAAAGGGAAATGTCTCCCAGCAGCCTCAGGAGCAGCGGATTAAATCTCCACAATCGGGCTTCCCTGGTGGCACAGTCGTTGAGAATCTGCCTGCTAATGCAGGGGACACGGTTTCGAGCCCGGATCTGGGAGGATCCTACATGCCGCGGAGCAACTAGGCCCGTGAGCCACAACTCCTGAACCTGCACATCTGGAGCCTGTGCTCCGCAACAAGAGAGGCCGCAATAGTGAGAGGCCTGCGCACCACGATGAAGAGTAACCCCGCTTGCCACAACCAGAGAAAGCCCTCGCACAGAAACAAAGAGCCAACACAGCAAAAATAAATAAATTAATTAATAAACTTCTATCCCCAAAATCTTCTTTAAAAAAAAAAATCTCCACAATCAACTTGATGTACCCTGCATCTGTGGAATACCTGAATAGATAATGAATCATCTGAAATTGAGGAGGTGGACTTTGGGAACAACGATACATATATTTTTTTCCCTTTTTCTCTTTTTGTGAGTGTGTATGTGTATGCTCCTCTGTGTGATTTTGTCTGTATAGCTTTGCTTTTACCATTTGCCCTAGAGTTCTGTCTGTCCATTTTTTTTATTACTTAAAAAAATTTTTTTTCGTAATTATTTTTCATTTTTATGTTAATTACTTTATTTTATTTTATTTTATTTTATCTTCTTCTTTCTTTCTTTCTTTTTTTTCCCACTTTTATTCTGAGCTGTGTGGAGGACAGGCTCTTGGTGCTCCAGCCAGGTGTCAGGGCTGTGCCACTGACGTGGGAGAGCCAAGTTCAGGACACTAGTCCACAAGAGACCTCCCAGCTCCACATAATATCAAACGGTGAAAATCTCCCAGAGATCTCCATCTCAACGCCAAGACCCAGCTCCACTCAACGACCAGCAAGCTACAATGCTGGACACCCTATGCCAAACAACTAGCAAGACAGCAACACAACCCCATCCATTAGCACAGCAGCTGCCTAAAATCATAATAAGGCCACAGACACCACAAAACACACCACCAGACGTGGACCTGCCCACCAGAAAGACAAAATAAAGCCTCATCCACCAGAACACAGGCACTAGTCCCCTCCACCAGGAAGCCTACACAACCCACTGAACCAACCTTAGCCACTGGGGACAGACACCAAAAACAACGGGAACTACAAACCTGCAGCCTGCAAAAAGGAGACCACAAACACAGTACGTTAAGCAAAACGAGAAGACAGAGAAACACACAGCAAATTAAGGAGCAAGGCAAAAACCCACCAGACCTAACAAATGCAGAGGAAATAGGCAGTCTACCTGAAAAAAAGAATTCAGAATAATGATAGTAAAGATGATCAAAAATCTTGGAAATAGAATGGAGAAAATACAAGAAACGTTTAACAAGGACCTAGAAGAGCTAAAGAGCAGACAAACAGAGATGAACAACACAATAAATGAAATTCAAACTTCTCTAGAAGGGATAAATAGCAGAATAACTGAGGCAGAAGAACGGATAAGTGACCTGGAAGATAAAGTAGTGGAAATAACTACTGCAGAGCAGAATAAAGAAAAAAGAATGAAAAGAATTGAGGACAGTCTCAGGGATATCTGGGAAAATATTAAACGCACCAACATTCCAATTATAGGGGACCCAGAAGAAGAAGAGAAAAAGGAAGGGACTGAGAAAATATTTGAAGAGATTATAGTTGAAAACTTCCCTAATATGGGAAAGGAAATAGTTAATCAAGTCCAGGAAGTGCAAAGAGTCCCATACAGGATAAATCCAAGGAGAAACATGCCAAGACACATATTAATCAAACTACCAAAAATTAAACACAAAGAACAAATATTAAAAGCAGCAAGGGAAAAACAACAAATAACACACAAGGGAATCCCCATAAGGTTAACAGCTGATCTTTCAGCAGAAACTCTGCAAGCCAAAAGGGAGTGACAGGACATATTTAAAGTGATGAAGGAGAAAAACCTACAACCAACATTACTCCACCCAGCAAGGATCTCATTCAGATTTGAAGGAGGAATTAAAAGCTTTACAGAGAAGCAAAAGCTAAGAGAATTCAGCACCACCAAACCAGCTTTACAACAAATGCTAAAGGAACTTCTCTA
>NC_041230.1:44728848-44729525 GCF_002837175.3 Physeter macrocephalus | reverse complement strand
TCATCCAAAATGAAAATAAATAAGGAAACACAAGCTTTAAATGATACATTAAACAAGATGGACTTAACTGATATTTATAAGACATTCCATCCGAAAACAACAGAAAACACTTTCTTCTCGAGTGCTCATAGAACATTCTCCAGGATAGATCATATCTTGGGGCACAAATCAAGCCTTGGTAAATTTAAGAAAATTGAAATCTTATCAAGTATCTTTGCCGACCACAATGCTATGAGACTAGATAGCATTTACAGGAAAAGATCTGTAAAATATACAAACACATGGAAGCTAAACAATACACTACTTAATAACCAAGTGATCACTGGAGAAATCAAAGAGGAAATCAAAAAATATCTAGAAACAAATGACAATGGAGACATGACGACCCAAAACCTATGGGATGCAGCAAAAGCAGTTCTAAGAGGGAAGTTTATAGCCATACAAGCCTACCTTAAGAAACAGGAAACATCTCAAATAAACAACCTGACCTTACACCTAAAGCAATTAGAGAAAGAAGAACAAAAAAACCCCAAAGTTAGCAGAAGGAGAGAAATCATAACGATCAGATCAGAAATAAATGAAAAAGAAATGAAGGAAACGATAGCAAAGATCAATAAAACTAAAAGCTGGTTCTTTGAGAAGATAAACAAAATTGATAAACCATTAGCCAGACTCAT
>NC_041230.1:44711153-44727909 GCF_002837175.3 Physeter macrocephalus | reverse complement strand
GCAATCCCACTACTGGGCATATACCCTGAGAAAACCATAATTCAAAAAGAGTCATGTACCAAAATGTTCATTGCAGCTCTTTTTACAGTAGCCAGGACATGGAAGCAACCTAAGTGTCCATCAACGGATGAATGGATAAAGAAGATGTGGCACATATATACAATGAAATATTAGTCAGCCATAAAAAGGAACAAAACTGAGTTATTTGTAGTGAGGTGGATGGACCTACAGATTGTCATACAGAGTGAAGTAAGTCAGAAAGAGAAAAACAAATACCGTATGCTAACACATATATATGGAATCTAAAAAAAAAAAAAATGATCAGAAGAACCTAGTTGCAAGACAGGAATAAAGATGCAGACCTAGTAGAGAATGGACTTGAGGACACGGGGATGGGGAAGGGTAAGCTGGGACAAAGAGAGTGGCTGCTTTGTGACCACCTAGAGGGGTGGGATAGGGAGGGTGGGAGGGAGGGAGATGCAAGGGGGAAGAGATATGGGGACATATGTATATGTATAACTGATTCACTTTGTTATAAAGCAGAAACTAACACACCATTGTAATGCAATTATACTCCTAATAAAGATGTTAAAAAAGTTGTAAAATTTAAATAGTAATATATTTTATATTTATAATTAAACAACTATCCATGTGTCAAGAGTTCCACTGAGAATGAGGATGCTCCTTAGCCCAGTAACTAGGAATTTCAAAGAGGAAGGACACCCAGGCAGACAGGGTTTGACCTCATATGTTCATCAGCTTTATATTTCAGGAATTATAGAAGCTAAAGTGTTTCACATTAGTATGCATTTAGGATATCCATCTTCAGTTTACATTATGCAAATGCATGTTAAAGAGAGTGAGGGCAGTTTTTACAGAAGTATACAGGACTCTGAATAAAGACGTAAATCAAGATATTAAACTAATATTTGCAAAATGTCACTGCTAGTAGAAAATCCTAGGAATTTCAGCTCAGATATGAATTCAGAGAAGACATTTGTTAGTGGATTATCTGCAAAGATTGGTGGTCTGGTTCTCATTATGGGCTTGAGTGTGTCACAGGGAAAAGTTTGCTACAGCATCAGGATATAGCCATTGCTATGCTCTGAAGAGGGCCCTCACCCATTCATGCTGGTACCCCAATCTCAGACTCCCAGCTTCCCAGACTGTGAGAAATGTTTCTGATTTTTATAAGCAACCCAGACTGTGGTATTTTGCTATAGCAGCACAAACAGACTAAGACAGCCAGTATAAACTTTAGCATCACCATCTACCTGAAATCTGCCTAATCAAGATAGGACCACGTATTAGAAACAGTAAATTTTCTCTGACAAACTAATGCCTTCAAATGCTTCCACTGACTTAGATCCTTCTGATGAGTTAGATTTTAGTTATTTTGACTCAGTGCAAAATGGAGTTGACACGGCACAACCCAATAATGCTAATTAAAATCATAATTATTACCAGAATATGTGTAAACAATCTTACATGCAGACTCTCTTCTGAGTTGTTTTATTTGTGTTTATTAGGTTATACTTTCTCTTTAAGAAAGGGATCGTTAACTGGAAATAGATGGACTTCTTGTTTCTCTGCATTAGTTTGTGATCGAAATTGAAGGTTTAAAGAGAAATGGTAGCTATTATTTTAGAGATCTGTTCTAGTTGAACACAGACAACTTCCAGAAACCGTCTCCTTGCATATTTCCCTTTATGGTTCTCCCTCTCTTCCCACCAACCAACCTGATCCGTTTAACAGGACCCAGCCTCAACTTTCAGGATAGAGTCTCATTACACTTGCAATGGCTAATCCCAAACTTTCCTGTTCTGCGGTAGTTGTGATCACCACTTCTAGAGTGTGTGTTTGTCTGTAAGTGTCCTCCATTAAGTTATCTTTACCCATTGAAAAACCTAAACTTCTATCTTTGAATAATTCTAGGTTATTGTCACCTTGTCTCTTATCTTCTCAGACTGTGAAGAATTCCCCCTCCATCTATATGGCTACCTTGAACGCATTTATAGAGGGGCAATGTGTTTCCCCTGAGCTTTCTTCTTTGTACCTGATGATTGCCTTGGTGGAGGGAGGCGGATGGAAAGGAATCATGTATTCTTCACCCTTTAAAAAGTAAAGCAACTCAGATTTAAGATGTCACACTGTTTTATTGGAAAGTATAAAAAGAAACTGTTTTACGGTGTCATTACAATGACATGGTGCAAGGGCTGGCTCTAAAAAATACCTCTGCCTTGGGAGACCAAATAGTTTAAGGCAGAAACTATCAAACGATCTCATGCTAAACTGTTTATCCATCAATGGAGAACAGAATTGTTTTCTCTAACGGAGCATCTTGTCTTGTTATACATTTATTGAATACTGAAATCACCACTGTGGAAACTAATACTGAGGGGAAAATTCATGTGTCTTTTGATGATCTAGTTAAGGACACATGTTCCAGACTGAACAAAGTTTAATCTCAACAGTCAGAGACAAAAACATTATTGAAAGATTTTACCTCTATGCTAAGGGTTTAGCTGCCCCCAAATGCAAAAAATTAATAAAATATGTTTTACTGACTTCTGTTTTACTTAATAATTACTCTCTTGGACTGACCAATCAAAAATCCAAACAAACAAAAACTCTTAATTCCCAATAGTTTTTACCCCCCCAAAAAAAGACTTTTTCTTGGCTTTTTTTTTTAACACTACCTTGATTCACCATATACAACTAGATCCTTAGAAACACCTTCTATACATGTGTCTTTACATAGTGTGTATCATGTACTGAAGTGTGGTAAACACATTCTTTCACTGAAATAACACAGCACTTATTCACATAGATAACCAGCATTCTAAAAGCAAAAATAGACAAGTGAGAGTACATCAAACTAAAAAGTTTCTGGACAACAAAGGAAACAATCAACACACTGAAAAACAACCTAAAAAATGGGGAAAATATCTGCAAACAATATATCTGATATGGGGTTAACTTCTAAAATATACAAGAAAGTCCTACAACAACACAGCAAAAACAGAAAAAAAAAAAAAAAAAAACTTAAGTGTACAGACGACCTCAATAGACATTTCTCCAAAGAAGACATAGAAATGGCCAACAAGTATATGAAAATATGTTCAACATTAATCATCTCACACTCGATAGGATGGCTATTATCAAAATTGGAACCCTTGTACACTGTTGGTAGGAATGTAAAATTGTGCAGCCACTATGTAAAATAGCATGGAGGGTCCTCAAAAAATTAAAAAGAGAACTATGGTATGATCTGGCACTCCCACTTACTGAAAGAATTGAAATCAGGATCTCAAAGAAGTATCTTCACTCCCATGTTCACAGCAGCCAAGCAGCTATTGTTCACAATAGCCAAGATTGGGAAACAACCTAAATGTCCATCAATGGACGAGAGGATAAAGAAAATGTGTTATATACATACAATGGAATATTTTTTAGCCTTAAAAAAGAAGTGAATCCTGCTATACGTGACAACATAGATGAACCTGGAAGACATTATGCTAAGTGAAATAAGCCAGTCACAGAAGGACAAATACTGCATGATTCCACTCATATGAGGTATCTAAAAGAATTTAACTCATAAAAACAGAGAGAAAAGGGATGTTTGCTAGAGGCTGAAGGGAGGGGGAAGTCACTATTCAACAAAATGAATACATTTAGTTATGCAAAATGAATACATTCTAGAGATCTGTTGTACAACATTGTGTACAGTTAACAATACTATAGTTAACAATATTGTATTACACTCTCAAAAATTTGTTAAGAGGGTAGATCTCATATTAAGTGTTCATGCCACAATAAAAAAATTTTCACTTTAATTTAAATTTTTAAAAATGTTTTTAAGAATGCTCAGTTGTATATGTGAATAAGGACAGTGTTAGTTCAGTGAAAAAATGTGTTCAACATGTTGCAGTGCATGGAATAATAGACATTTTTGAAGCAATATGAATAATGAAGATAGTTTTTTTTAATTGACATTTTCACAGTCAATAATCAGGGAAATGATACTCTTAGAATCCAAACTGGATCACTGCTAGAAATTCTTCAGTGGTTTCTAATGCACTCGGAACAAAATTCATCTTTCTACCATGGTTTATGTTTTTTGTATTATGTGGGTTCAAGTCACTTTTTCAGCTTCCTCTGTTGGGCCCAATCCATCCCACCCCACCCCAGCACACAGTGCACTTATGGCACTACTCCTCTCTCAGCTGCTTCCAGATATCAAGCTCTTCTTCCACCCCCAGGCATTGGCACATGCTGTTCCCTTTGCCTGGAGTGCTTCCCCTCTCCACTCTTCCAAAGGATTGGCACTTTTCTCTGAGCCCTTGATTAATTTTTCCATAGCTTTTAAAATTTTTATTTTACTTTACTTTTTAATTTTATTTTATCTTATTTTATCTCTTATATCTTGTACGTGCCCCTGATGCACAAGTACAGGAGCTCTGTGTGTTCCCAATTATTTCAACACCACCCAGGACAGTATGCGTAGGCACACAAGATACATATAAAGAATGAATGAATTAATTAATGATTTTAGTGAAACTTTTTAAAGGTGAGTCTTATTCTTTTCCTCAGTATATAAACTCACAAGACCATGTGTAAAATTGTACGTTCTAATAAGTATTCAGCTTCCATCCATAAAAACCAATAACCACATATCGTTCTTTTCCAAAAAATAAACATGCAATCCCCTCTTTCCCTCCTCCTCCTCCATCTCCTCCTCGTTCTACTTCCACTTCTTCTTTGAGCAGAAGGAAAATCTTAAAGTTTGTGAAGGGAAACAATCATTTCATGAGCATGTGATAGGCATATTTACATTACGTATCATTTTATTCCACAAATGAGGTTTTTTCTATAGTCTGTCCCATAATAGCAGGTTTTGCCTAATGCCAAACATTTGGATCACGATCCTCACAATGGGACTAGATAGAGGTGTGAAGGAGATTGTGCAAATCAATCCTTAACACTAGCGGCACAAAGGAGTGTGCCTGCTTATTGATTTGATAGAGAGCCAATAATTATCCTAAGGTAGGTCAGGTCTGTAATCAGAAATCAGAAATTTTATCTTTAGAAATCTTCAATTCAGTCTTCTAAACTTCAAATGGCATTCTACTTCAGCAAACTACTTCAGTGAAGCTAAAGAATGTTTTTACATTGATCTAAAAAGATGTACCCTAGCTTATAAGCCCTATTCAAAGCTGTATCTTTTTGATTCTGGACTACTAGACACTTTAGTAGATTTCTTTTAATAATAAGTGCTTAATTACACAGCTAATATCTTAATAAATTTCTGTTACAATATTTAAGTTAAAATAGGTGAACCAAATTAGTTCTTTTTCTCCAACCCACAACCTCAGTCTCCCCTGTCTCAGAAACCATTGTTATCCCTTATCCCTGCGATGTGTGTCCTACAAGACATTCTACACTATTTAGGAACGCACACATCATCCTATGCTAAAACAGAATTCATTTTTCCATTTTAATACAATACTTAGCATATTTTCACCTTGCTTTTCTCCTATCATACTATATCTTGCAAATCAGTCTGCAACAAATGTCATATTTTGTAACTCTTCCTAGTCATAGCAATATGGTTGCTCCTTAGTTACTTTTTTATGCCCTACTGCTGGACATACAGGTTAATATCAGAAAGAAGAATGGCAGTGTCATAAAGCATGCACATTTAAAACTTAATAAATGCTACCAAACTTCCCTCCATAGTGTCTATACCAATTAATAACCCCACTAGGATTCAAAATATCTGATATATACCCTTACCCTACTTGATATTAGCCGTATGTTTTAAAATGTCATTCTATATAAAAATTTGTCATCCTATTTAGGGAAAATTTTTCAATTAATTTTCATTATAAAATATATGATTGAAAAATATATTTACTATACATATGTATTTACTGAACTTTGGTGTTTCATCTTTTGTGAACTGTCTTTTTCTATTCTTTGTCCATTTTTATTGTCTTACAGATATTCTTAAATTTTTGAAATGTTTCTTTTTGGAAATTCTAGATGTTACTCTTTTATCTGTTAACACAGTAAAGGATATCTCCCCCACCTTCCGCTGTCACTAATATTGAACTCTGTTGACCACTTTTTCATATATTATTTACCTTAATAGAGTCAAATTTACCAGTGGTTCTCCTCATGAAGGAACGTGTCAAATTCTATTTAAAAATCTGTTAGGTGTTTTGTTGGGGCCACACTGAAATTATCCTTTAATTTATAGAGATATAATGCATCTTCAAAATACTGAGTCTTCAATTCAGGCAAAATGGCATATCTTTACATTATTTGGCATGTTTCTATGTCCTTCAGCAATTTTTTAAAATCACAACAATGTCTATGTGACTTTGTACAATACAAAAAATACAATATATGAATACAGGTAAGTGCAGAATGGTTATTCTTTTTCTTCAAGAGGCTATGATTCTCATTTTTAGTAAAAAGAGACATGAGCTGCACACACAGAGGAAACAGCTTGGTCATTACCTTCGTAATTTTGACTCCAAATGACCAATAGGTGCATTCTTTTCTGATCTTTCATAAAGTCCGAAAAGATAGCTAAAGGAAAACGTCACTCTGGTTCCAACTATCTGAAAGATGTAATAGTCTACTGTAGTACAGCCAATATATGGAAAAATGCCTATATGAAACATTATTCCAAAAATGAAGCAGTAATGATAATCTTCCTGTTAAAGAGGTCACTGCATGAGAATAATATATTTTTTATAAATTCAAAATGATAAAATGCTGTTATAAAAACCCTCTGGCTACATTTTATGCATATAAATGCTTCCTTTATTGTGTGTATTTTTAAACAGTAGAAGTCTCAAAAAATAGAAGCAACTGTTGCAGACTAAACTACATTATTTTATATATTGCAATGAATAGAATATTTGAATCATAAATATCCTACAAAATATCAAATTACATCATAGTAGGGAACTACATCCCGATTAAAATATTCTAGTATATTTCTGTTTTGGAATATCATGTAAACAACCAATTACCAAAACACACAAATTTAAGTTGTAGAGTAAAATGTGCTTTTGCATTAAATTGAAGACATTTATTTGATTAAAAAAATAAAAAGAAAGGAAAAGTAGAAATGGCATTTTGAGTGTCACTTTCTAAGTTCACAACACTAGAAAATTCAAGGTTTCTATTTTCCTTATGAACAACATCAAAAGCAATAATATCAATAAATTCAGCCCTAAAAAAGAAAAAAGAAAGAAATCTTGCCACACGTGATTACACAGATGGACCTGAAAGACATTATGCTACGTGAGATAAGTCCATCACAGAAGGACAAACACCGCATGATTCTACTTATATGAGATATATAAAACAGTCATACTCATAGAAACAGACAGTATAATTGTGGTTGCCAGGGACTGGGTGGAGGAGGAAATGAGGTTTCTGTTCAACAGGTATAAAATTTTAGTTATGCGATATGGATAAATTCTGAAGATCTGCTGCTATACAACCTTGTGCCTATAGTTAACAATACTGCATTGTGCACTTAAAAATTGGTTAAGAGGATAGATCTCAAGTTAGGTGTTCTTACTACAATTTTTAAAAAAACAATGATTACAAATTTTAAAGGTATAGATCTTCCTCAACTAATGATGAGGTTACATCCCAATAAACCTCTCATAAGTTGAAAATATTTTAAGTCTAAAACACATTAAATACACCTAACATACCAAACATCAAAGCTTAGCCTAGCCTACCTTAAACATGCTGAGAACACGTACATTAGCCTACCGTTGGGCAGCATCATCTAATACAAAGGCTATTTTATAATAAAGTGTTGAATGTCTCATGTAATTTACTGAATACTGTACTAAAAATGAAAAACAGAATGGTTGCCTGGGTACAGAATAGTTGTTAAGTGTATCACATGTTCACCCTCGTGATTGTGTGACTGACTAGGAGCTGCGGCCCGCAGCTGCCTCTACCCAGCATCACAAGAGAGGATCAGACTGCACATCACTATCCCAGAAGAAGATCGAAATTCAAAACTGCAAGTACGATTTCTACTAACTGCTGCCACTTTAACACAATCCTAAAGTCAAAAAATCGGTAAGTCCAACCACATCAGGGACCATCTGATAGAATAAGCTATTATTTTTTACCCATTAGATTAGCACAAACTTTACAAGGCAATAACACTCACAGCTAATGAGGATAAGTCATCCTCCGACTTTGTTCGCTTGAGTATGAGCTGCTACAAACTGAGGGAATTAATCTAGAAATGTGTATTAAAATGTAAAATGTGCCCATTTTTAAACTAGCAATACTACTTTGGGGATTCTTCTTGTGATTTTTAAAAACACATATGTAAGATAAATGTATAAAGGTGTTTGTTACAACATTGTTTGTCACAGTAAAAAAACAGAACATTTTTTTAAAAGTCTTGAGATTCACTGTGATTAGATTGCCTTGGGTTGTATTTTTATTCTCTTATCAACACATCATTTATCTTGAGATCAGCTTCTCAAGAAACAGAAAATCTGGGGGCCAGTATAGATGCCTAGAGAAAAAGTCTGGGTACCATTAGAAAGTGAAGACACGGTTGGATAGACAAACAACAAATACACAACAACAGCACCAACTGGCCCTTTGAAAACAGTGAGAGCAGAGGGAAAGCACGACGTATACTATAGCTGAGCCCTGAGAATCTGACAGGATCTTCTCAGTGGACAGCTAAGAAATGCTTTCTCTCGGGGAGCCCTGTAGATATCTGCAGAATAATGGAAAAGTGGGAAGGACATTCAACTTTATTAAGTAACTCCTATGTACCTAAATATTTAACATACATTTTTAAATTTAATATATGAAAAACTCTATGCAGATATTACTATTAGGTCCTCCATTCAAATTATTAGATTGAGAAACTTAAGTTGGGAGATCTGGCCTAAGGTCACATGGCTAGCTAAGGGCAGAGCTGAGATTTAGAAGTTGTGAGGCAGGTCAAGGGAGGGGGAGACTTCGGGGTAATTCCACTTGCTGCGTGAGTTCAGATCACAAGCGCTGCTCCTGCACATCAGGCATGGCTATACCTTCTACAATGCACGGCTTTCCTGAAACAACAAGCTCACACAGAACAGCACTGGCAATATGGAATTTATTACATATCTAGACAGGGAGATGAGGAGAGAATACTCACAGAAAATAATTTGAAATCCCCTCAGGTAATTCTCCAAATCCCCTTCAGCCAAGTGTCCAAAAGCCTTCCTCTCTCCTTTTTTTCCATCTGAGCTCTGTTTCATTAGCTCCACCTGGCTTCCTCCAGGCTTTCCTCACTGAAAACCATATTTCTTTACCATTATTCATGCAAAATGGCATCCCTCCACCTGGGAGACCTGGGTATGGGTGGATCTCAGCCCTAGAAGCTCAGGCTCTGCCTCTGAGGATCCTAGCCAAAGCCACTCGGAACATAGGAACAGCTCTCCTACAAGGAACTCTCATGCTAACTGGCAGGAAAATAAACCTGTCTCTATAGGTTGCTTTCATGCTATGTGCTCTAAAGAGAAATTTTACAAGCAACATTGTGACCTTAGAAGGGGGTGGGGACTTGAATGTGAAGGAGGGGCATAGCAATTATTGAAAACCAGTCTCTTCTCCTAGACCATAACAAAGACATAAAAATAAAACAAAACATCTCAAAACCCCACGTGAGAGAAAAGTTAAACCCGCCACAAAGGGGCTGTTAAAATTGGTTCATTATTTCACCTATGATAAGCTTTACTGTTCAAGTACTTCAGTCAGTATTTCAGCTTTTTCCCACTAGGCTGTTTCAGGTATCTTTTATAGAAAAATTATTAAATGCAAAACAATCCAATGTCTGAGTGGAACGACTAATCCCATGAAAGTTACAGTCCACTTTTATGGTAAGTCAAGGTCACTAAGAGATAATTCCAAAATGGATACTGAGGGTAGAAAGCACTCGGTAAATATTAGCAACTACTACTATTATCCTTAGTAGCATTATTCTTATTATCCGTAGCCTTCATATTGCAGATTTAATACTTTAGTGGTGCTTGACATGCAAGGATATAGATGAATAATATGTAAGTATTATAATCACTCCTACAAGTGAAAAGTAATATCGTTTTGGAAATTTTAGAGGCATTTCATAATCATTTGATAAATGTTTACAGACGTGATGTCTTCTGTGGTCAGAAAATGGACATTTGATCTTGTCTCAAATTGTGAATTACTTTTAACAGGAATTAAGCATGGCATGTGTGCTTTATAGTTATATCTGAACTCCCCCATTCTCTTATTCATTCTATCACCTACCCATACTGTCTCAATACAAGTTCTTTTGGGGAACTTGTTTTTCAGTTTATCACAGAAAGTACATAGAACTGTTTTCAATATCGTGGACATCCTCTGTTTCCCAGGGAATATGAAATCCTCTGAGAAATCTTCTTTGAACCTCCCATCTGATTTAGATGCTTTTCTTTGTTGCTCTCATAGTAACCTGTGGATACAATGGTGTTGTTGTTTTCCAAACCGTGGATTGTGACTAATTAATGGGTTATGAAAACAACTTAGTGGGTTATAACCAGAATTCAATTTTCAATGGAAATAAAATAGAATATTGTAGAAAATATCAGATAACATCACATACTCTAAGGGTAAGTGTAAGTTGTGTGAAATTTTTGTTTCAATTGCATATGCCTATTTATGTATATAAATATGACTGGACCAGATGTACGTCTTATAGTATGTCATGGTCAAAAAAAACTTTTAAAAATACTAATGTATGTATAATAAGTTTTATTTTTCCCTGCTGGTAAGGCTTCTTTTTTTTTTTTTTTTTTTTTTCGGTATGCGGGCCTCACTGTTGTGGCCTCTCCTGTTGCGGAGGGCAGGCTCCGGGGCCATGGCTCACGGGCCCAGCCGCTCCGCGGCATGTGGGATCTTCCCGGACCGGGGCACGAACCCGTGTCCCCTACATCAGCGGCGGATTCTCAACCACTGCGCCACCAGGGAAGCCCAGTAAGGCTTCTTCAAAAAGCAGCCCTCTGGTTCTCATAACCAACAATGAATGACATCTGCCTTCTACTGACTTCTATGGACTTCTATATGTACGATGATATGTGTTTTAATTTACAACATAGATAATTCACAGATAAGCCAAAACTGGCCACTTCCCTCCCAAACTCATTTTCCCCCAAAGGAGGAGGAATAGTGCTATATATCAGTCAGCTTCAAGGAAATTATTAACTACAGTCCTACAATATGGAGCTTTCATCATTCTGGCAGAATGGGAGATCACGACTCAGAGTTCAAATAGAGATGACCTCTTGTGGTATTCTTCCTTCAATGTGGGAGGAAGACAATTAAAGTTTTCTCTTGAGTGTTTGAGAAACAGAAAGTAGGCCAATGTGCCTGGAGAACAGAATAATGGGAAGAGTGAAAAGAAAGAAAAGATGTAGATAAGAGTTAGATCATCTAAAGTTTGGAATGGGAAGTGCTTAAACGGTTTTAAGCAAGAGAGTAATATAATGTAAGACTATCTTTAGAAAACTCTCTCTGGCTGCTGGTTGAAAACTAAGTTGCAGGAAAGCAAGATTGGAGAGTATACAGAAGATGGGTACAGTGGTCCAGGTGATTGACAATGGTGGCTTAGACTAGAGTAAGATGGTAAAAGTTATATCTTAAATTTATTTTGAAGAATGTGATGTCTGAGCTTACTGCTAATAATCAAGGATGATTTGTAAGTGTTTGTACGAAGCAACAGATGAATGATGGTACTATTTGCTAAGATAGGGCAGACACAGTGATTGAGAGTGTCAGTTTGGAGGAGGGCTATGCAATAGTGCACTGTGAGCAATATGAAATACAGCATATCTATATAAAGACTCCCTAACCTAAAGACGGGATTGGGTGAGATAATCTACAAAAAGAGAGTAGATGAGAGGAACCCTGAGGACAGAGACTAGAAGTCCTCCAAAGCTCAGACTGGATGAGTAAGAGCAGATTAAGAAGGAGCAGCAGGTGAAATAGGAAGAAAACTACTAGGTGAGTGTGATGTTACAGAAGTCATTCAGAACAGGGTTTCAAGGGGGAAGGTGAAGTCATCTATGTAGGACCTTGAACAGATTCATTACAATGAGAACTCAAAACTGACTACACATTTTGTCAAGACTTAATTTACTAATGATCTTAAAAAGATGATTTTATTGTATTTGTGGGGGGTAGAGAGCTTGATAAGAGTGGGCTAATCAATGTACAATCAGAGTCCATTGGATCCAATTTTCACTTTTAAGTTCCTCTTTTGAACAGTTCTGTTTGTGAAGATTAACATTTCATTACTTTTAGTCTTAGAGATTTTCCAAAAATAAACAAAAAGTTCATGTTTAATAGAATAAACCCATTCTATTCTTTTTTTTTTTTTTTTTTTTTTTTTTTTTTTTTCTGTACGCGGGGCTCTCACTGCTGTGGTCTCTCCCTTTGCGGAGCACAGGCGGAGCACAGGCTCCGGACGCGCAGGCTCAGCGGCCATGGCTCACGGGCCCAGCCGCTCCGCGGCATGTGGGATCCTCCCGGACCGGGGCACGAACCCGTGTCCCCCGCATCGGCAGGCGGACTCCCAACCACTGCTCCACGAGGGAAGCCCAACCCATTCTATTTTAATTACCGTACTGAATTTGACCTTTTATAAATCTAAGGTATATGATGGGATCTTAGTGATCTTATGTTTTGATATGAATTTATTTCTTTACTATTTATCAATTATTCCCATTATTCCCATGTATGCTAAGAAAAAGAATAAAATAGAAAGATGGGAGAATATTAAACTCACCTAAAAGGATAATATGATAGTAAAATAAATTACTATCCAATTTTCTATTCTGTTACCCAAAGTATTACATCATCTTTCAAAAAGGTACTTTTTAGAAAACTGGACAAACTATCTCTGTAGCCTGTTTTTACTTTTCATTGAACACAGCTGAGAATTCAGATTTTTTTTTCTTGCCTATAATGGCAAAGAAAATATACAAGACATTTCACAATTATTAGAAAGATGAGTACAAAGGGACAGCAGCACTCTGGACACTAATGATGATGAAATTGATCATATAAGTGAAATATATCATATATGAATCTTCAGATGATGATGTAGATGATTTTCTCAAACTCAAAAATCATTGTGTGAACAATATACTTCTAAGGACAAAAAGAAATACAGTATTTTCATCCAATTAGTTATTTAATAAGGAAGAACGCCATCATACAATTTTTTATGACAAAAACCGGACCATGCCTTTTTGCTAAAAGAACATATGACAATATTCTTTAGTCCTTACTGGATATAGAGAGGTCTGCTATGTTTAACACTTATTAAAATTTTGAATAGTAATTTTCACTATCCCTTTCTTCTTCTTTCTTTAAATTATTTGCAAAAAAACTAATAAATATTTTAAATAGATGATAGCCCATTAGACCCCAATGATAAATGACGATGACTGTTTTTCCTAGTATACTAAGAGTTAAGAAGAAATGTGAGATGAGTAAATGAAGACTATATGTTTTAAGCAATATTTTTAGGACTATTGCTGTGAGGAGGAGCAGAGAAATGGGCAGTAGCTGGAGAGAGATGTGTGTTTAAGGGATATTAAAGTGGATGCTGTTACTCAACAAACAATGCTGGGTGATGTTAGAACTCAGCATTGGGAAAAGGCCTGTACTTTGACCTAGCAAGGCCTCTTGACTATTATAATACAAATGTAGGCTTAAGTGGCCACGGGGTAATGGCCCTCAATCCTAGCCGCTGAGGCTCAAGGGGCACACCTATGGGAATCAAGGCCCTCCAAGCTTAAGGAAATTCTCTGGGAAATTACTATAATTTACATCAATATGCTATGATTGCTCTTGCCCCCAGAACAGGTCAAAATCAAACATATCCTGGGATATAGTTAGTAGGAATAGAAACTATTCTAAACACCACTGTGTCCTCCCCATAGGAGGGAGGTGACCCCTACTATCTAACAACACAAAATGGAAACCAGTCTCAGTACAAGCCTGTGCAATGAGGTTGTCCTCAATTAACCGGGAACCCAGATATAAATGAGTCATGGCCAATTGTAATGGTGCCTGTTTTTAACAATATCTTGTATATGGGCAATGGTAGATTCTGTTGGGAAGGCAAAGCAGACACCTTACTGATTCTTACATATTCTTACTGATTTGTTCTGTAATGAAACTGAATGATGTCATGATTATACCATTATGGTATAATAGTGGTGGTGTTGGTAAGACTCAACTACCTCATGTATCAATAAGTATATCTTATGATAATACTGACCTCACTGGTCAAATGTATTGGGAGAATGAGTTAAAGCTTCCTCAGTATGTAATACCCATGGAAAATGACTGGCCTGAGGAAGAACTGCACCAGGCTAACCGTTAGCTGATTTCCGCACTAAATAGTTCTGTACAAGCTTATCATAAGGTACAAGCAGCAGTCGATCAAGGGGTAGGGGGAGAATAATTAAATTGTACAAGAATGTAAAAATGTCTGTAATGCTTTTGTAAGACAAATTAGTTGTTTCTTTAAATCTATCCCTATCTCAAACAAGCTTCTCCAGTCCTTAGGCACATTCATGTTGGTACTACTGCTACATCTGTTCTATAAATACTACACCAAATGTAAAAGCTCTGAAAGATAAGATCATTTTGCTGTAAGGGGTCCATGGCCTGAGACTAGAGGGTGGACTATGACATAATAAGAAATATATATGTGGTCTCCGTCCCTGGTTCCAGACCCATTTCCTGACTAATAGGGGTGCTAGGAGTATTTTATACAGAGCTCCTAAATCCTTTGGAATTTTCTGGGTGACAGGACCATCCTTTGTTCTAATAAGGCAACTCTTGATGGGCTCCTGAGTGGGGGCTGGTAACCAGAAAGATCAAGCATGATCAGAAGCTTGGAACTTTCAGCTCCATTCCCCATCCTCCCAGGAGGGAAGAGGGGCCAGAGACTGAGCTAATAAGCAATCATGCCTACATGATGAAGCCCCCATTAAAATCCCTCAGCCAGGATGCCAGGAGAATTTGGGGTTGGTGAACACACCCATGTGCCAGGAGGGTGGAGCACCCCAACTCCACAGGACAGAAGTTCCTTTACTCAGGACCCTTCCAGACCTTGCCCTGTGTACATTTCTCTGGCTGTTCATCTGTATCCTTTTTTATATCATTTCTAATAAAACAGTAAATGTAAATAAATGTTTCCCTGAGCTCTGTGAGCCATTATAGCCAACTATGAAGCCTGAGGCAGGGATTGTGGGAACCCATGATTTATAGCTGGTTGGTGAGAAGTACAGGTACAATCTGGGACTTGTGACTGGCATCTGAAGTGGGGACACTCTTGTGGGACTTAGTCCTTAATCTGTGTGGTCTGCAGTAACTCAAGCTTGTTAGTGGCATAACTGAATTGTGGGACACCCAACTGGTGTCCAGAGAGCAGAAGAGTCAGCTGGTGTGGGGGAAAAAATCCATCACATGTGGTGTCACAGCACTATGAGTACAGGAAAATGTTTTTTTCCTTTAGGTAGATAGACATTCCCATGGACTTATAAGTAGGGAGAAGAGGTAGTGCTTGTCTGATTGCATCTCCTTTCTCTAGGAATTATGAGGCAATCCACATAAAGGAAGTTATTAAAGTCACACAGCTAATCAGTGGTTGAGAAGACTTGAAAGTAAACCTGATTGCATAGTTCAAATGCTTAACTACTGTACCATGAAGGCAACTACTTATCTTACAGTAATCCAGTCACCTATGCTCAAGGTTTCCTTCATATTTCTGTTATAGCACTCACCATATTGTTTTGTGACTTATTTGTTTATTGTGTGTTTTTAAACTAGATCTCAGTTCCCTCTGTGGCAAGCAATGTGCCTGTCAAACAGATGTGCTTATCCAATATTTGGTGAATGAAGTCAAGGAAGGAAGGGGAGGAGAGAAAAGAAAGAAGCAGGGATAAAGAGAAAGGAGAGAGGCAAAGATGGAAAAAGCATATAAATAAATAAATACATGGTCCTGATTCTGCCATGGACTGGCTTGTAACTGGGAAGAGAGAGAGATAGATAATAGATAGATAGATAGATAGATGACAGAAAGATATAAATTTTCCATGTGTCCTAGTTTCAGCATAAGTTGAACGTTTTGTACCAAGTCAACATTTTTCAAACTCTATTTTTCTGTGAAAACTTTCTTTAAATAATACCTGATCCAGACTGTAAACAAATGAATTACTTAAATGCTGTTGTGGTTGATAAGGTATAAGGAAAATCTAGTCATTTCCCTCTGCCCTCAGCTCACCAGAGTGACCCTGTAGAGCCACACGTCTCTACAATTCTGACAAGAGCACTGGGGAAACACTGAATAAGGTGGGTTCCATCTTTAAAGATTGGTCAACTCCCCAGAGATGAGTTTGGCAAACCTCAGAGCTGTGGGGAGAGGAGGTGATTCTTCTGTAAACTGTTCATTTCTCCAGGCCCAACACTATCAACCCTTTCCTGAATAATACATTATTTTAAAGGGCAACAAAAAGAAATGACATGGCGAGCCTCAACTAAGGATCCCACATGCTGCAACTACGATCTAGTGCAACTAAATAAATAAATATTTTTTTAAAAAGTTCCTAAGCCGGGGCTTCCCTGGTGGCGCAGTGGTTGAGAGTCCGCCTGCCGATGCAGGGGA
>NC_041230.1:44695561-44711093 GCF_002837175.3 Physeter macrocephalus | reverse complement strand
CCCGTGAGCCATGGCCGCTGAGCCTGCGCGTCCGGAGCCTGTGCCCCGCAACGGGAGAGGCCGCAACAGTGAGAGGCCCGCGTACCATAAAAAAAAAAAAAAAAAAAAAGTTCCTAAGCCATATGATTATATTTTTCAGAGAATATAAAGCATGCTATACTTGATTATTACTCTTATTGGGGTTTTTACCTTTTTGTTTATTTCCATATTCCTATATGTATTCTATATACAGATAACTTTATGAGTAAATAAAATTTAGCAACAGGGGATATGGGGAAATATGTATACCTACAGCTGATTCACTTTGTTGTACTGCAGAAACTAACACAACATTTAAAGCAATTATACTCCAATAAAGATATAAAAAAAGATACGTGCACCCAAAAAAATAGATAAATAAAATTTATCATTCTTTACTCTTTAAAAATGAGAAAATAGAGAGCAATTTTTCATTATCTTTCCTTTTTTTCTGTTATCAGTTTTTACTCTATTAAGAGTTCTGAGGATAACTTTCTGTTAAAGCATCAAATCAAACTAATTACTCAGAGACAGTTTAAAGATAAATTGAATAATTCCAAAGTTAAAAAGCACACCCACATTCTCTCAAGAAACCTCTGTTGATCAGATTTGGACTGACTCTTAGCAATAACAAAACAACATCCTGAAACAGCAACAGACAAGAATATAAAAGAGAGCAGATCATTCATGGTAGGGTCTTTCTTTGAGGCCACTCTCAATTTGTTTCCAAAGCTTTAGGTAGCAATAAACTTCTTTCTCCCCACATTTGCAGTAGCATTAACTCCAAGTCCCCATCACAATAGGATGGTGTTACAACCATAAATTCTTTTCATTAAAAAGCTCTGATTCAACTCTGTGGGGGAACACACTGTAGATATAAGCTCAGTTCTCAGTTCTCTCTCAAAAGAAATATAGCAGGTTCCAAGGGCTTTTCCTGGAATCATTAGCTGAATAGTTACAAAATCTGCTCTATTCACCATCTTAAGATATAGGTAAAAAGCAAATAGCTGTACCTTGAAACTTACAAATTTAGTATTCATGATAAACCTCTACTTATGGGTGAGATACAGGACCATGACTGGCAGTGATGTGTAATTTTGGTGAGGCACATATCATTCAAGTACAGAGGAATAGGTCATTCTCCATCCATCACTGGACCCATAAGTTGTCATATGAAGTGATTAAAAGTTTGTTACTTCATCTGAAAAGTGACTCCATGGGAAGAGAGAGAACCAAAATAAACATTTTGAAGCAGCTATTTGTGAAGTAAAGATTATATAGAGGCAATGTACAAATCTCAATTACACATATGATTCTGGCTAGAACCAGGAACTTGTAACATTAGTTTCATACTTGTGAAGTCCTAAAGATCCTGTTTTCTGTTCCTCACAAATGTGAAATTTTGATTCCAAATATGCTTTTTAAAAAAATCTGTGATCACAGATGTGAAACTGTAGTGATTTTTCTCAAATATTTCCACCCCAAAAAGCCTTCTTGAACTTCCACCGTCAATAGAATTAAATCATTTATTGTATTATGGCTTTACCTATAGAATAATGAAAACTGTTAGGCCTTATCAGGCCTTATGTAGTTTCTTGCATTTTTAATAATGATTATTCCTATATCAAGTACACACTAAGTTTATTTTACAGTTTGCATTCTAAGGCAAAATGGACCTAGTGTGTGTGTTGTGTACTTGGAGCCTCAATTAACAGCTGACGTTAGCTCATGTGGCAAGTGCAGCACTAATAGGATAACCCAAGTGCCGTTCACGCAGCCCGGAAGAGTGCACACATAACTGCCAAGATCAGCAGGAAGAGAAGGGAAGCTCCTTTGGAAGAGCAAACATTCAAGACATGCTTGGAACCGAGAAGCATAAAAATAGAGACTCGCCAAAGAGAGGGTAGAACTTTTTAGGCAGAGTCTAGAACATCAAGATGTGGAGCTGTAAAATTATGTGATCTATATAAAGACATAGTTTGTTGAGGCAGGAAAAATATGCATTGACTTTAGATACACAGACTTGGTTCAAATCCTGACTTTCCAACTCTTACACTGTGACTACTTTCTGAACTGTGACTATATGCAAGTCAATAACTACTTTTTTTAATGGAATTTCGTCTTTCATGTGACATATTTGCGGCATGAGAGAAGAAGGGTGAAAACAGATTCAAAATCTTTTGCAGCTTTACAAAATGCCTGTCCACTAACCCGAAGCAAATGTGATCTTCGTTTTTTAAATCTATTGGGAAAGTGACCTTTTATAATGAAGTAAATACATTTAAAAGTAATTTAAAGATATCAATTCCTTCAAATGCCTCTCCCCACTTTATACACAAATCTGGGAATTTTCCTTGCTTGACACAGTATCAGTACTAACTTCCTCCCTTAGATTACTTTAGAAAGCTATGAAAAAAGTGTGAAAATTATAATAATACACTTCATTTTAGTTTTAATTTACTATCCCTATTTCAGTGATCAGATACATAGTGCAAACATAGGGTGATATGCAACTACAGGATTGATAAGAAAATGCTAAAAAATAGGTCTGTCTTTAATTTTTAAAAAATCAAAACTGAGCCTTGGCTACTTTGTTCATTTTCTTTTAAATCTTATTGCTTTGTTTCACCAAAAGAAATGTAATTACAAAATGTTGATTGAAACATTAATGTTGATCTAACCATTAAAAAATAATGCATTTTCTATCGCTAGCACAGTGATCTAAACCATCTTTAAATTATTCTGCCCTCTCCATTATTTTCTGAAGTATTTATGTTACAAGTGTCTCAATGACTCCTTATCATGCCATTGCCCCATAGTTGAAGACAAGTATTTCAGGCTTGAATCCATTTCCAATTAGTGAAACAGAGGCAATGAGCAAGATTGAGGATAGTTTTGTGCAATGAGTATTTAGAACCCTTTAATGGACAGTGGCTGTTTACAGAAGTTGTTGATCTCAGTGTAGGATGGCAGTTGTTCTGAGTTAATTTTCCAGGGAGTTCAGGAAAGTTTGTTTTCTAATAGATATATTAACAATACAACCAACTTTCTATAAAGAATCTAGAGTCCAGTTTAGAAACAGCACTGTCCTTTGCTTACCACGCAGCTAATTTGTCTACAACTTGGTGGACAAGCATTGTTGAGAGAGGATGCAATGTGCTGACCTCTCCCTAATCTAATTCTCAATTGACCTATTCCTGCAAAACTTTCCATAATGCACTGCTCTCCACATCCTCTCTGTGATCAGTAACCTTTCTTCAACCTTGAATTATTTATAGAGTGTTTTTAACCTGCTTTCTCTTACTGAAACCCAGCTCCTCCCTGGGACTCCTCTGCAACACTCTCTACCAGGAACTGGTTTTTGTCACATGCTCTGCATAGCTCAGTCCAGTCCAGTCTTCATTCAGGTGTCCTCCTAGCTGCCCAGGCTTTGTTCACTCCACACTTTGCTTTCCTCTCGTTCCTAGCATTCACCTTTGCAGCTACAGCATCCTCTCTATTCCCACCACACCCTCTTCTTATTGCTAATCTCCTAGACATTCTTCATTAACTAAAGAAGGAAGGTCCTAACTCAGGCAGAGTCTTCTTCATTCCCCCAACTTCTTGCCAATATTCTCAATGACTATAGTGTCCACATTGATGGGCTAACATCTTACTTTTGGTACTTTGATCTCCTTCTCCCCGAACTTCCATCTCCCACACTACCTCCTCGCATCTTGTCTTCACCAGACTTGACACCATTTCTGAAAAGTGGATTTTAAGCATCCACTTTCTGATCACACCAGTTCACTTGCTCAAGTATGCCTCCACCACCGGCATATCCCACGATCACCTGAGACCTCCAGTCCATTGCCATGGCATTCCCACTGCCTTTAGTCCCACCCTAACACTGCTCCTTGTCCAGCCTCTTTCCTTGATCCGTCATTTTAATCACTCCTTTAAAATGCCCTTGACTCGATTCCCTTCTCTCTCTTTCACTCTCCCTGGGAATAATCACAGGTTATTTGCTGAACCTTAATATCAATCCACACAGCACCTCAACCAACAACCCAGCTGACTGCATTCCCTTTATAGTCATGATTGCAAGTTGCAAACTGGCACTTACTACTTCTCACTAATCCTATTATTTTCTAGTAAGCTTACTTTCTCACTCCTGAGAGGAATATTTCATACATTTTCCTATCTGTCAAAACCCTTTCACTTTTCCTCCTCACAACTGATTTTTCTTGCCTCATATTTCCTTGAGAAAATGAAAGTAAACATACATGAGTATACTGATTTTTCACCAACAAATTTATATACCTATTCTTGAATCCGTTTCCTTCTTCCTTCCTGTCACAAGGCAGTAAGTACCCCATACCCCCACAGAATTCTTAATACCTCCCCCTACTTAGTACCTAGATTCCACCTCCTGGACCCAACCTAAACCCTTTACTCATGTGGTTATTCCCTCCCTATCTTTCTTTAAACTGGATTATTTATTTCAGCAAACAAACTCATGTAACTTTCTATTACCTAAAAAGAAATAAGGGACTTCCCTGGCGGTCCAGTGGTTAAGATTTCGCCATCCAATGCAGGGGGTGCAGGTTTGATCCCTGGTCAGGGAGCTAAGATCCCACATGCCTCACAGCCAAAAAACCAAAACGTAAAACAGAAGCAGTACTGTAACAAATTCAATGAAGACTTTAAAGATGGTCCACATCAAAAAAAAAAAATCTTAAAAAAAAAAAGAAATGAAACTAAACTAAAATAGCATAATATAAAATTATATATATATACATATACATAACACACATATACTCATACTCCTATAGCTTATGCCTCATTTTTTTGTTCCCCTTTACAACAAGACATCTCAGTAGAGTTATCTCTAGAACTTCCCCAATGATTAAAGAACTAAATGTAAGACCAAACACTATAAAACTCTTAGAGGAAAACATAGGAAAAACACTCTTTGACATAAACCACAGCAAGATCTTTTTTGTGGGGTTTTTTTTTTTAAATAGCCATCCTAACAGGTATGCGGTAATATATCATTCTGGTTTTGAGTTGCATTTCTCTGATGACTAGAGATGCTGAACATCTTTTCATATACCTGTTGGCCATTTGCACGTCTTCCTTGGAAAAATGTCTATTCAAACCTTAGCCCAATTTTTAAACAGCGTTTTTTGGTTTGTTTGTTTGGGCTTTGTTTTTTGTGGGTTTTTTGGTATCAAGTTCTAGAAGTTTCTTACATATTTTGGAGATTAGCTCTTTAACAGATAAATGGTTCGCAAATATTTCCTCCCATTCTGTAGTTTGCCTTTCCACTCTGTTTATTGTTTCCTTTGCTGGGCAGAAGTTTCTTAGTTTGATGTTGTCTATTCTTACTTTTGTTGCTTGTGCTTTTGACATCATATCCAAGAAACCAATGCCAAGACCAATGTCATGAAGCTTTTCCACTATGTTTTCTTCTAGGAGTTTTACAGTTTCAGGTCTTATATTTAAATCTTTAATACATTTTGAGTTGTTTTTTTGTGTGTGTTACAAGATAAGCATCCAATTTCATTCTCCAACACGTGGATATCCAGTTTTCCCAACACCATTTACTGAAGAGACTATCCTTTCCCCATTGTATATCTTGGCACCCTTGTAGAAGAAAAGTTGACCATATATGTGTGGGTTTATTTGGGGGCTTTCTATTCTGTTCTAGTGTTCTATATGTCTTTTTTTATACCAGTACCAATTAATTGCTGTAGTTTTGCAATACAGAACTATGATGCTGTCAGCTTTGTTCTTCTTTCTCAAGATTGCTTAGGCTATTCTGGGTCTTGTGTGGATCCACATGAATTTTAGGGTTGTTTTTTCTATTTCTGTAAAAATGTCACTAGGACTTTGATAGGGATTGTATTGATTCTATAGATTGTGTTGAATAGTGTAGACATTTTTACAGTATTGTCTTATAATCCATGACAACGGAATGTCTTTCAATTTATTTGTGTCCACTTTAATCATCACTGTTTTATAGTTTTAAGTGTACAAGTATTTTACCTTCCTAGTTAAGTTTATTCTGTATAATATCTACGACCCATTTTGAGTTAATTTTTGTGTATGATGTGAAGTAGGGGTCCAAATTCTTTCTTTTCCATATGGATATCCAGTTGTTGAAAAGATTATTATTTTCCCCACTGAATTTTCTTGGCATCTCTCAAAAATCAACTGACAGTAGTGTACGGATTTCTTTCTTCATTCTCGATTCTATTCCATTGTTCTATATGTCTATCTTTATGCCAGTATCACAATGTCAATTACTGTAGCTTTGTGGTAAGTTTTGAAATTACAAAGTGTGAGTCCTCCAACTTTGCTTTTCTTTTTCAAGATTGTTTTGGCTATCAGGGTCCCTTGCATTTCCATATGAATTATAGGATCTGTTTGTCAGTTTCTGCAAAACACCAGCTGGGATTTTGATAGACATTGTGTTGAATCTGTAGATCAATTTGGATAGCATTACTATCTTAAAAATGTTAAATCTTCCAAGCCATGAACATGAAATAGCTTTCCATTTATTGGGGTCTTCTTTCTTTCACCAGTGTTCTATAGTTTTTAGTGTATAAGTCTCATACTTCATTTTTTAAATTTATTCTTGAATATTTATTCTTTTTGATACTATTGGAAATGAAAATTTTTAATTCCCATTTCAAATTATTGATTGCTAGTGTAAAAAACTACAGCTGATTTTTCTTATTGATCTTGTATCTTGCAACCTTTATGAACTTGTTTATTACTAGATGCTATATAATTTTATCTCTATTTTCACAACAGTGGTTATTATTTTCACAAAGGGTTATTATGCCATTTTTACAGATGCTGCTGGGAATAGGAAAGAAGAATTCTGAGACTCAGAGAACTTAAGAAAAATGCATGATAAGCAAAGATAATAAGTTGTAAAGGCTGTAAGCCCATCCTATAGGTTCAAATGACTTCTAATATCATCTATTTTCTAATATGTCATGCACCTTCCAATAAGCCTGTTCTCTTTACCCTTAACAAATTATTCTTAACATCACCTTACAAGCAAATAGTTTTGTCTATTTGTGCACCTCAAGTGTGCCACACCTCTTTGTTTTACTAAGTATATCTGCAAAATAATAACCACTTGGATTATCCTAAAATGACCTCATCCTTAGTAAAATGTCCTACATGATAGTTCTTACTCTTGAATAATGAATCAATTACTTTATAAGAAAGACTTTTTCTCTTTTTCCAATTATTTAATTCTCTTTGAAGGTCTAAATATACATAATGCTTGAAAATTAGAAAAAAAAAGAGGGAAGGAATTATTTTAAATGTTTACAGTATTTTTAATCTGTTATTGATTTCATTTGCTCCAGATTAAATAGAATTCTGGACACCAGGGAAGCTTATAGAATTGTGGGAGTGTGGCACGCCAGAAACATGAAAGTCCAAATGATAACCTTGATAGGAACTAAATACAACTTTTGTTTTCTCAGTTTTTATTGCAGGCAACTGGTTGTCTCAGACTCTAAAGTCCAAATAGTATTATAGACTCAATAAACTAGTGAAATCAGTTTTCAAATACTTTTTTATTTCATTGGATTTCAACAGCTCTTTAAAGCAGCCCCTTTTATCTGGAGTTCACGTGGGGAAGATGGTGCGCCACCACTCAGAATAACAAATCTCTTGGCTATATTCACTTCTACATTGTATTCTGACTAAAGTCCTCTGGAAAAGGAAATGTGCTGCATTACAATTTCAAAAATAGCCAGAGATTGAAAATTAATGCACCACAGAGCACGCTGTTTTGGCCTTTTGTCTAAAGGGCAAATGCAGACAAATCAGAGTCTAGAGCTGTGTGCCATATATAGGGATTTGTTTCTTGCACAAAACTCCAGAGAAAACAGTGCATTCAAATGGTAATGAAAAGAGGGCCTGCGTGCAGATAATGGTATATTAAACTTGGATGAGCTAACTGTGCATTTTCATGTGAATCAGCCTCCTGGTAAGACTCATTAGGAATGCACATTAAAGATACAGACAAGTGTGCCACCTTTTAATCA
The DNA here is from genome assembly GCF_002837175.3 of Physeter macrocephalus. Classification (NCBI taxonomy): domain Eukaryota; kingdom Metazoa; phylum Chordata; class Mammalia; order Artiodactyla; family Physeteridae; genus Physeter; species Physeter macrocephalus. The sequence goes on along the minus strand of NC_041230.1, from coordinate 44,703,018 downwards.
AGTGTCTTATTTCTAACAACACTATTAGTATTGTGAACATTCTGGTAAGTGGAATTTTTGACTGAAATGTAATTGTACCGCCTGGAAATTTGATTCCGTTTCAAAGCTGTAAGAATATCTGCATGTGAGGGTAGAATGAGAAGAAATGGGGAGGAAAAAGAGAGTGAACTATAATAGGAATTGATCGATTACTTTCTTTTCTCTTAAAAACTAAATACGCTGGCCTGCTGAGCTCCATTCTTACTTGGAATCCATACAGATTCTCACAAAATATCAATATACAGATGGCGCTAAGGAAATGATACTCAAGACCATAGCAGCAATGCTTAGGAAAAGCGAGAAGCATTTCGGCAAGAGGATGATAGAATACATGTGGAGCCTCAGACGGAGAGATGCTACGTACAGGGCAATCTGCATCTAGAAAAGCAGAAAAACACTCGTATGATTATGATTAGACGTGTAGCAGGAGAGCAAAACATGGTTTAGCTTATTAAGAAACAAATTCAAGTGGGTCAGCCTTGAAATTCTGAAGTTCCTTACAGAAGAATGTTCACTTTTCTCTCAATTGACATTTACCACATTTGTAGGAGGCAAACACTTAAAATCTGGTTGCATTTGATTCCAAAGTGTGTTAAAGGGAGAAAAATAAAGAAAAAAGACCACTACATAAGATTTCTTTTTCTTACCAAGATACATCTAAATGCCGAGTTCATTCCTGTGGGATTCTGGGATAATGGAATGCTAGTCACTGTACTTTCCTTCCCAATACCTTCTCTAGAGAAGGTGATAGACCAAGGCAAGCATACTTCTGGTAGACCTTGGAGGATCAGAGGCCACAAGTCCTGCTGGGATCTCTAAGGAAGGGAATGGGCTTCCCTCTCCAAGGGACCTGTGGTGAAAGATAAAGGTTTGCCTCTCCTCAATCTTGGGGAAATGTTCATGAGTGGTCCCAAATGGCTGAAGCCTTGTGATCTCTGGAGGATGGGCAGCAGATGTCTGTCTACTTCTTGTGTTCCTTAGAACAGCTACTGGTAAACCCTAGTGGTCTCTGGTGGAAGAAAGTAGCACTTATAGTCGAAGCCTGCATCTGGGACATAGCAGTGGCCCCTTAGAAAAAGAGAGCAGAGAGGCATCCTCCCCAAACCATAGCAGTAGGGTTAGAGTCTACAAATTTACCCACTCTGAGCCCATATGAGAAATGCCATGCCTTCCATCACCTCTTAATTTGCCACAGTAGAATATGACATGTCAAGGTATACAGTTAATGGGATACACAATCATGACTAGGTTTAGGAAATGCGTAGACAGTCTTTTTTATTTATTTATTTATTTTTGCGGTACGCGGGCCTCTCACTGTTGTGGCCTCTCCCGTTGCAGAGCACAGGCTCCGGACGCGCAGGCTCAGCGGCCATGGCTCACGGGCCCAAGCCGCTCCGCGGCACGTGGGATCCTCCCAGACCGGGGCACGAACACGCGTCCCCTGCATCAGCAGGCGGACTCTCAACCACTGTGCCACCAGGGAAGCCCCGTAGATAGTCTTTTATCATATGACTTAAGAAAAAGAAAGAAACTGAAGATATATAAAGTTGAGTTTATGAAAAATATACAATCTCATAAGGAATTTAAGATGTAAGAGCAACAGTGAGACACTAATTAAAATCCTGAGGAAAACTATGAAATTTGATTCAAGAGACAAATAATCTCCACAGACACACAGTCATAAAGTAAACCATTAATTAAACTACCTTTAAAATGACCTCACTCCAGATTGCTTTATAGCTGAATTCTACTGAATTTTAAGTAACACAATACTATTTCTTTCCAGGCCACAAGAAAATATGGAAAGAATTTCAAAGCATCATATAAAGCTAGCATTTTTTTTTTTTTGCTAATGAAATTAAAGAAAACTTAACCCCAATCTCATATAAAGTATAAAAATAAATCTCCTGGTAAAAATTATGAAAATTTTTCTGGAGAAAAATTTTATAACATGCTATATTAGTCAATGTTCTCCAGAAAACAGAACAAATAGGATATAGAGAGAGATATATATAAAAGGAGAATTATGATAGGAATTTGTTTATGCTGCTGTGGAGGCCAAGAAGGCCCACAGTCTGCTAGCTGGAGAACCAGGAAAGCTGGTAGTGTAATTCAGTCTCAATCTGAAGGCCTGAGAATCGGGGCTGATGGTATAAGTCCCAGTGGAATCCAAATGCTTGACAAAGTCTAAGGACAGAAGAAGGTGGATGTCTCAGCTCAAGCAGAGAAAGCAAATTCACCCTTCTATCTTTTTGTTCTATTCAGGCCCTCAACAGATTGGATAATGCCCACCTCCACTGGTGAGGGTAATCTTTAGTCAGTCTACTAATTCAAATGCTAATGTCCTTCAGAGACACCCTCACAGGCACACCCAGAAATAATGCTGTACCAGTTATCTGGACATCCGTTAGCCCTGTCAAGTTGACACATAAAATTAACCATCACGTGTACCTGAGGGGATTTTCTTAAGATAACCCTATTTTAGGACATAAAATAACCATTTGCCAAAACCTCTATAAACATAACCAAAGGAAAAACAAACAAAAAGATAGTATCTTTAATGTACACAAAGTTCTTTCTAATTAAAAAGAGTAAACTAAATAAAAAGCAATAGAAAATTTAGCAATGCACATTAGCAGGCAAGCCACAAAAGAGGACGCACAAATGGTCACTAAACACGAAAAGATTTTCAGTATCACTAGGCATCCAAATTATACATAATGAATGAGACATACTTTTTCACTCATCAGATTAGCCAAAGTTTAAAATATTTATGGTATTCTGTGATGGAGAGAATATGGGGGGAAACGGCATGTCCACAATTATTTTGAAAGTGTGGACTGCAAAACTTTTTTGCAAAATAATCAAACAATTTCCATAAATTCAAAAGGCAACTGTTACTTGAACAAGCTATCGTACACGCTATCAATGGAATTGTGGAAATCAATTCCAGGAGTTTCAGATTTTAAATTTTTTTGTTGAAAAATAAAAGAATGAAAGACAGAATAGGAAAAGAATATGTGTAAACACAGAGAACGGTTTAGAGAAATAGTCTTACAAATTGTTAAAAGGCTGTGTTGGGTGAGGGGGGTACTGAAAAGATGATATTAAATGTATATTTTTTATTTTTTATTTTTTATTTATTTATTTATTTATTTTATCTTTCGTTGCATCGGGTCTTAGTTGTGGCACATGGGCTCTTCGTTGTGGTGCACGGGCTTCTCTATAGCCGTGGCGAGCAGCCTCCAGGGCACGTGGGCTCTGTAGTTTGCAGCACATGCGCTCTAGCTGAGGCACACAAGCTCAGGAGTTGTGGCACGCAGGCTTAGTTGTTCCACAGCATGTGGGATCTTAGTTCCCTGACCAGGGATCGAACCCGCATCCCCTGCATTGTAAGGCGGATTCTTTACCACTGGACTACCAGGGAAGTCCCTAAATTTATTTTTAAACATTTCTGTATTTTTTATTTATAATTAGAAATTTGTACTTTTTTCTTTGTGGTTAAAAATATATTAGATATACATACACATATTTAACTTGTGTAGATTGTATATATCATGTATGTCATACATATATATTATATATCATTCGTATATACATATATACATTTGAAAAGTACTAAATCTCTACCATTAGCTCATTAGTTTACAGTTTTTTTTGGTTTTTTGGCTGCGTTGAGTCTTCATTGTTGCGAGTGGACTTTCTCTAGTTGCAGCGAATGGGGGCTACTCTTTGCTGTGGTACGTGGGCTTCTCATTGCCGTGACTTCTCTGTTGCGGCACGCGGGCTTCAGTAGTTGCAGCACGCGGGCTCAGTAGTTAAGGCATGCAGGCTCTAGGGCACATGGACTTCAGTAATTGTAGCTTGCAGGCGCTAGAGCAGTGGCTCCCAAACTTTTTGGCACCAGGAACCGGTTTCCTGGAAGATAATTTTTTCACGGACAGGGGGAGGGGGCGGGATGTTTCAGGCAGTAATGCGAGCAATGGGAGCAGCAGATGAAGCTTCACTCGCTTGCCCGCTGCTCACCTCCTGCTGTGCAGCCCAGTTCCTAACAGACCACGGAATGGTATTGGTCCGCGGCCCGGTGGTTGGGGACCCCTACTCTTGGCACAGGCTCAGTAGTTGCGGTGCACAGGGCTTAGTTGCTCCGCGGCATGTGGGATCTTCCCTGACCAGGGTTCGAACCCGTGTCCCCTGCATTGGCAGGCGGATCCTTAACCACTGCACCACCAGGGAAGTCCCTAGTTTACAGTTCTTGAATCACAGAAATATATGGTCATAAGAAACTATAATTAAACGTTCCTCAGACTCAACTGAAGATTTGGGGAGTATGAAGATGCATCAGTGCATTCTTTCTTGAGTGCTGACAAGGCCACTCTGTCCCATGCTAGATGAGATTTAGAGGAGCCTGCCTCTTCTAGCAATCTGCCTCTTAAATATGATTTAAAACTGTTCCCCAAAATTACATTCTCCAAGGGAGGATTGTATTGGTTATTTTCACAACCCCAAAATCAACTGCTTTAAAAGGACAAACAGATTTGAAGAATAGTGCAATTTACCCAGAATAATATAGCTGATAATAAGGCATGTGCTTGCAATTTATATAAAAGAGTGTGGAACAAAGGATTTATAGTCAGACCTAATCTGGGTCAGCTTGTGCTCCTTAAATAAGGTGACAGCTCCTGTCAACTGCCAAACTTGGAAAACAACAGTAATAATTTTGTTGGCTGCAGATATATATTACCCTTGTATGCATTAGAAATAATGTACATAAAATCCATAGTTCATGATTTTGTGATTATTTATTCAATATAGGGTAGTTACTATTATTAAGGCAATAACTATTCATGTATGGGATGGTGTCTAATAATGTCACCCCATCTAGGTAAAAACTGATGATATTTTACTTGCTTTTATGGTATTTGTATTAAATATTTAAGAAATGTTGAGCAGAAGAAAGATTAGACATGTCCAACAGGATGGAGATTCCTTAAAAAACTAAAAATAGAACTATCATACGATCCAGCAATCCCACTCCTGGGCATAAATCCAGAGAAAACCATAATTCAAAAGGATACATGCACCCCAATGTTCATTGCAGCATTATTTACAATACCAGGACATGGAAGCAACCTAAATGTCATTGGAGGAATGGATAAAGAAGATGTGGTACATATATACAATGGAATATTATTTGGCCATAAAGAAGAATGAAATAATACCATTTGCAGTGACATGGATGGACTTAGAGATTGTCATACTGAGTGAAGTAAGACAGAGAAAGACAAATATCATATGATATTGCTTATATGTGGAATCTAAAAAAAAAAATGGTACAGATGAACCTATTTACAAAACTGAAATTGAGTCATAGATGTAGAAAACAAACTTATGGTTACCAAGGGGGAACGGGTGAGAGGGATAAATTAGGAGATTGGGATTGACATACACACAATACTATATATATAATAGATAACTAATAAGAACCTACTGTATAGCACAGGGAACTCTATTCAATATGGCCTATATGGGAATAGAATCTAAAAACAGCAGATATATGTGTATATATATAACTGACTCACTTTACTGTACAGCAGAAACTAACACAACATTTTAAATCAACTATACTCCAATAAAAAAACTTAATTAAAAAAAAAGAAAGACTAGACATGTCCCACGATGGCTCTGGAGGATAGAATTAGGAACACTGTTAACGAACTGATTCTAACTTAGTAAAATAAAACTTTGTATTTGCCTAAGGATGGAATGAATGATTCTACAACTCAACGGTTTTCTTTAATGGAAGGTATGGCACCAGATGATGTAAGCCTTAGGTTACTTCTCTTCCTGAGATTCTGATTCTCTGCCTTTGCACTCTGCTGGCAGCGAGTCAAGGAGACAGCTAAGGCCAAGGGTGTAGTGTACGGGTAAGACAGACATAAAACAATGCTCCTAAATCAGAATAAGATTACCGTCACAGAGAAAATCTGAACAACAATTAAATACAGTAGTTGGCTATTAGCTACCATATTGGATAACACAGCTTTCATGTGTTTGGATCTAGTTAAATCCCATAGTCCCATATAAATCTTTATCTTTTACAGATTTTTGTTTACACTTTCTTCAGCAGTTTTGTCACTTTCACTGGGATTTACTAAAAGCAGCTCAGCCATTTGTTTTTCCAAATCCCTCTGTGTTAGTCTAGACTTTTATGGACATTTATTTCATAATGCTTACAACCATAAAAGCTAAAATTATGGTTTATCTCCTGTCTTGAGATATAGATTTACCTACACATTTTTAGCTTGACTTTCACATTTTCAAAAACTCCAAGTCTGCTTTACTGATTCTTCCCAGAAGACACTTGTGATTTGATAGAAAATATAAACAGTAAGAATGAGATTGGAATGCTCATTGTTTTTCATAATAAATTTCATTTCCATAAAGCTTGCTCATGCTATGGCCTGTTTAGTAAAGAGGAAACAAGGCTAACATCTTTGCTTAATCCACACAGTGTCAGATTCAAGTATCATACAGAGACTCAAGTAACTAGATACTAAGAAAGGGAAATGTCTGATTAATCATAATGACTCATTAACTTAGAAGTTCTCTATTTGAAGCAGCAAACTGAGTAAGACATGGATACAATATGATCAATAAAATAGAAGAAAATTAGGACCTCTAATCCAAGGAAACAAGTATAACTAATTATGCTTTATCATCAAAATTGTTCCTTAACTTCTTTGAATTCAGGATAGAAGTCTCAATTTTAAAACTGAGAAACCACTGGAAATATTCACATAGGACCTAAATGTACTGGAGAATAAGTAACATTCCTGACAATATCTTCAATAGCAGATTCATGATAACCACTTAAACATTTTAAAAATTATGTTTCTTTCATTTTAGTTTCTCTTCATTTATTTTTATTTAATTTGAGGTCCAGGAGTAGTTTTGCTTCTTTGTCAACTAGGAGAAATTCACTCAGGCATGCCTGGGTAGAGTCTGTTTTACAGTAACAATGGAATGTAGACAGAGTAGATAAATGCAGCAATTATACTGGTACAACCTACAAAGAGGACAAATCCTGTTAGTGTTTACACCCTTATGCAAAAATCATTACAATTTTTGGGCTTCCCTGGTGGTGCAGTGGTTAAGAATCCACCTGCCAATGTAGGGGACATGGGTTCGAGCCCTGGTCCGGGAAGATCCCACATGCCGCGGTGCAACTAAGCCCGTGCGCCACAACTACTGAGCCTACGCTCTGGAGCCCGCGAGCTACAACTACTGAAGCCCGCACGCCTAGAGCCCATGCTTCACAACAAGAGAAGCCACCACAATGAGAAGCCCGCGCACCACAACAAAGAGTAGCCCCCACTCGCCGCAACTAGAGAAAGCCTGCGTGCAGCAACAAAGAC
>NC_041230.1:44680757-44694964 GCF_002837175.3 Physeter macrocephalus | reverse complement strand
ATGCAGGGGACACGGGTTCGAGCCCTGGTCCGGGAAGATCCCACATGCCGCGGTGCAACTAAGCCCGTGCGCCACAACTACTGAGCCTACGCTCTGGAGCCCGCGAGCTACAACTACTGAAGCCCGCACGCCTAGAGCCCATGCTTCACAACAAGAGAAGCCACCACAATGAGAAGCCCGCGCACCACAACAAAGAGTAGCCCCCACTCGCCGCAACTAGAGAAAGCCTGCGTGCAGCAACAAAGACCCAACTCAACCAAAAATAAATAAATAAACATTTTTTAAAATCATTACAATTTTCACAAAAGTATTCTTTAGTAAGGAGTGGAATGAAAGAATAAAGCAATGGCTTTAATGATCATTGGACATAGGTTACGAGATTATAAGTTTAGTTCCCGATTTAAAATATCCATTAGTCTCCCACTAATGATAAAATAAATTCCAAACTGACCATATACAAAAAAGCATCATTCTATTATACTGTTATCCACTCCTCCAAAGTACGTAAACACTGCTAGAGTAGACTTTATGTCTCTGTTATATGTACTGAGAAAGTTCCCTTCTTTCAGCATTTAACTGTTAAGAATTTACATGTATTTGTACTCATTTGCTTAACGTCTGACTCCCCTTTAGGTGGTAATGGCTAGATCTATTTCTACTCATCATAGTAGCCACAATACCTGACATCCAGTAGGTATCTAATATATCTTTGCTTTAAATGAATGAAGTAATAAATCTTTTGCATCATCACCTGTTTGTTTGTTTGTTTGTTTTTATTTTTTTGGCTGTGTTGGGTCTTCGTTGCTGTGCGCGGGCTTTCTCTAGTTGCAGTGAGCCGGGGCTACTCTTTGTTGCGGTGCGCAGGCTTATCACTGTGGTGGCTTCTCTTGTTGCGGAGCACAGGCTCTAGGTGCACAGGCTTCAGTAGTTGTGGCTCGCGGGCTCTAGAGCACGGGCTCAGTCGTTGTGGCACACGGGCTTACTTGCTCCGTGGCATGTGGGATCTTCCCGGGCCAGGGATCGAACCCACGTTCCCTCCATTGGCAGGCAGATTCTTAACCACTGCACCACCAGGGAAGCCCTCATCACCTTTTTTTGATTACTATTTTCATTTCTTTCATTATTTTTCATGTTACAAAAGCTCCGATAACATTTAGTTTCACATTCCTCAAACTATTCTAAATACTATTGTCAGTTAAGTTTTCCCAAAACACAGCTGCATCAAGACGCAGTTTTAACTCACATATTTTCCATGTTTCCTTATTATCTAGAGTCTAGACCAGCCTTTCTCAGTGGAGGGTTCCCAGAGAGAATTAAACGTAAATGTTCTGGGCACCCATTCTAAGTAACGAATTAACTTCCCTCCTATGCATTTAGACTGGTTATAGCTATGTAGTAACTTTGGGAGGATTGAGAAAATAATCACTCAATTTATTTTATGTAAGGCCTAATTCTCTTGTGGAACTCCAGTTGGGAAAGACTAATTCCAGGAAAACAATAGGGACCTGCCTTACTTTTCTGGTCTATTCTCCTGTAACTCGTCTTCACGTTCCCTTGACATTATTCAAATTGGATGCAATAATCATCAGGCATTTCTGTCTCCACCAATTAGCATTCCCACTTCCTTGCTTATCCATTGTGCATTTCTTTGGATGAAATCTCACCCAGTCCTTAAGATTAATCACAAATAACCCATGAAGATTTCTTTTACTTGCGTCAGTAGATTTTTTAGTTCTTCTTTGAGTTCCTGGATTCTGTTGCACTTACTACATTTAATTTACCATTAGAGATAATTTTTGTGTATTTTTTTTAACCTCTCCTATGAGTTCTTTTGAAAGCTGAACTTTTGTCCACAAAAAAGAGCCTCATGTCTTTTGCAGATTAGATGCTAGGTTCAGAGGGCAAACCATCATGCTACTGGGGGAAAAGCTCTAAGCAGAGCTACAGAATTATGGAAAGATGTAGGAGAATGCGAAAAAGACCTCTGATATGAAATGTCAGCTTTTCGCCACTGCCTGGGGCATAAAGAACCAGTGCTCATAATGAGCAGCAGCATGGCAAGGAGTTAAACATCAGGAGGAAATATCAAGGAGTTGTTATTCACACTTCCTTTGCATATTTGTGTTCTTAATTAAAACACAGGACCACACACACATACACATACCCATGAACTTTCTATGTTATGGAGAGAAATAAGTTCTACACTTAATCACTATCTATTCCTGGGAAAGTGACTGGCATAATTGAAAAGAAGGTGAGAAGCTTCCTTTCAAGATCTGATAGTAACACTGTCCTTTAAAATTCAGGATGTTCTCTCTGACTTTGGTTGAGACTCACTTTCTTGAGCACATTAGCTGTCCCTTTATTATGCAAATATTAGTCTTTTGAGCAACTATTTACTATTATTATATGATCATAGAATAATTTCCACATTATTAGTGTCCACATACACACTTGTTCTAAATATAGTATATATGTATATATACGTACACACAACACATATATACATATACATACATACACACACATACGTATATATGTACCTTTGAATTTAAAGCCAATTTCCACATCCTATATTAAATTGCCAACTTTCACAAAATTCACTGCAGTATACATCCTGTGTCTCTGAAAAGGTGACTGTGATACTATTTTATTACAAATGTCTTTCTGGCACATTCTCATTTATAATATTTAATACACTATTGCCGCAATATGCTAAATAGCCCCCCGATGGTTACTGTAAAAAGGTGAATATGCACTTTTAAGTACTTAGAGAATCAGAGTGTAAATTAATTACTGAAAGTACCTAACAGTCAATGTTTTATTATAAAATTGTGCTGTTGGCTTAGAGGTTGTTTACTAACCATATTTAGAAAAGTGTCTATTATTTGGAAATCAATTCAATTAAAAGCTGTCTACTTTTAAGCCTGAGCCTAACAGAAATCAAAATAAACATGAAAATTGGAAGTGTGTTTTAAGAGGTCATTATGAAAATCAACTCTGTTGGTGCCAGTTATTCTGGTAGAGAGTAGCTATTAGTCTTCAATTTGCCTAGAGTAACTTGTCTACCTACAAAATGATAAATTGGAAGCCATCATGTAATTTCTGCCATATAACTTCTTTACATTTAAAGTTAAAACAAACATCAATAAAGATATAGAGATAAGGGTATAAGTATGTGTGATCATAATTTAACGTTACAACAATTAACATTGAAATAATTTATTTTTAAAGGTCATGTGAAGACCCCAACTTTTTTTTTTTTCTTTTTTCTGGCTGCGTTGGGTGTTCTTTGCTGCACACGGGCTTTCTCTTTCTCTAGTTGCGACAAGAGGGGACTACTCTTCGTTGCGGTGCGTGGGCTTCTCATTGCGTTGGCTTCTCTTGTTGCGGAGCACAGGCTCTAGGGACGCAGGCTTCAGTAGTTGTGGCACACGGGCTTCAGTAGTTGTGGCACACGGGCTTCAGTAGTGTGGCTCATGGGCTTCAGTAGTCGTGGCTCACGGGCTCTAGAGTGCAGGCTCAGTAGTTGTGGTGCACGGGCTTAGTTGCTCCGCAGCATGTAGGATCTTCCTGGACCAGGGCTCAAACCCGTGTCCCCTGCATTGGCAGGTGGATTCTTAACCACTGAGCCACCAGGGAAGCCCCAACATCGAAATAATTTAAAACATATTCCTTAAATCTTCAAAATTATTATAAACGGATGAACACAACAAAGAAAACAAAAACCATATAGCATATCAGAGAAATATTAAAACAGAAATTACACAGTTTATAAAATTAAAAAGCAGAATAAGTGATTTATCACAATAAGTGGAAATAAGATAAATTCTCTATTAAACCCCTGACTAAGAAATAGGTAATGCCAAGTGTTACTCTGCCCATCCAGGCAGCTTAAAACTAAGATCTTTATTGAAAGAAACCCATTAAAATTATACCAAGAGCAGCTAACATTAGCGCCAACAACAAAAAAAAACAACTTTTTTTTGCAAGGGGAAATGGTATTATACTAGAAAACAGGTAAATCTTCAAGATACTATGTGAAGGTCCCAAGATTGCAAGTACCAACCACCTAGATTTTAAAAACAGCTGAAGGACTTCCCTGGTGGTCCAGTGGTTAAGAATCCGTCTTGCAATGCAGGAGACACCGGTTCAATCCCTGGTCAGGGAACTAAGATCCCACATGCTACGGGGCAACTAAGCCCATCCACTCTGGAGCCCGCATGCCGCAACTAGAGAGAAGCCCGCACACCTCAACAAAGAGCCTGCATGCCACAACAAAAGATCCCACTTGCTGCAACTAAGACCCGACACAGCCAATAAATAAATACTTTTTTAAATAAATAAATAAATAAAAACCAGCTCATAAACCAAGCAGCTACGTGAAGAAAGCATGTAATGTAACAATACCTTGCAGCTCACAATATTACCAAAGTCCTAGCTCTTGAGAAAGCTGGAAAAATAGAAAATAGATGACAGAAACAAGTAAAAAAAGAATACTCTTCATACAAAGAACAAGAAGCAATATGGCTCAAAATGCTGTCTGCTTGGAAAGATTTGTTAACCCTCCAATCTTCAGTCATTTCACTGTAAATATAATAGAAAACCATTTTTATTACCTTCTCAACTTCCATCTCTTTAAAATGTTACATTCTGTAGGCTGGCATACAAGACACACTTTGCAAATACTCAGTAAATGGTGGTTATTACTTTCACCATTGGCTCCTAATGCCATGAGCAGCCATGTGAAATGCAGAGGGTAAGGCTCCAGCTGTGCACAAGAACAGTGGATTGTTTTCATTTGTACATTTGACTTATTCAAGTTCAAGTGAGCTGCCTGAAGAAAAGAACAGGAGCAACTGTTGGCAATCCACTCTCCACTCCTCTCACTGAACAGATGCCACAGAGCAAGTGGGACCCCAAGAACGGAAGCTGCTGTTTCTTCAGTCAACCATCTGCCTCCAATACTGTGAATATCTCAGCTCAGAAGCATGATTCTGGGGTTAAATACACATATTTTCCCACATAGCATGATGTCAAAACATAAGCGAAAACATTATCTGAAACTCAGTTGAAGAAATGATGGTTGGATCAATGCTTCAAGAAAAGCTGCCTGAATTTGTTGGTCTTACTGAGGCTCTCCATGTCCATATATTGTACATTTTGATTCATTTGTGGAAATTTTAAGGGGAATAATTTACTAGATGTCTGTTCTATCTTACAAGAAGACCTTAAATGCCTCTTCTTTGTAGGATGTAGCTCCCCTTTATAAATATGAGAGGGGAAAAAAAAACCCACAGGGAAAAAGACGAGAAATATTTTTAATGATCCCACCAAATCTGAGGTTTGCAACAAAACTCAAATCCAATCCAGAAACATAAACCCTGAATATGGCTGGATCAGAGTGAGCCAGATGAAAGATTACGTAGTTAATTTTTACCACATATTTTACGAGTATGGAGCAGAGGTGTTGCAGGCATCAAAAACAAACTTGATCCCTAACCAGAGGATGGTTCAGAGTGGAGTCCTGGGAAATGCTAACAACATCAACCCATGGACTAGAGACCTGGCTAAAGACTCAGGAGACAGGAAAAACCTAAGAGGTAGTGGTGGTTATTTTGCAGACAAATGTCTCTTCGTGTGTGTTTACGTAGGATGGGTGGGAGTTGGTGTGAGTGTACACACATGTACTAGCTCATAAGAGAAGGAGAGCGATTGAAGTGGCAGGTAGTAGGGAGACTGAAAAAGAATATCAGAAGCTGCTGCTGCCAGAGGATGCAGCACTGAACATGTAAGGCTTCTGCTGGCTGGGGATGAGATGACAGTCTGGGCTATATGGTCTCCTGTTGCAGGAAAGGAATCCTAAGCACCTCTTTGGCTGGACTCCACTGGTCTTGGCTAGGGGGTCACTTGGATAATTACTGCAGACATTTAGGATTCATCAGTGTTGTGACTATTAAATTAACATTTGTTAAGTAGAGCCCTGGGATAGCAGATGCTGAGCTGAACTGCGAGTCTTAACAAAAGACTCTCAGGGGATTGAAACAGAGGAATTTACTACTCACAGGTCCTGGAGGAAGTACAGATAGGTCTTGAGGGGCCACAGGGGGAGGTCAAGGCAGGATGCAGGCAGAGAGTCCTTCAGGACCTAGGACACATGCCTTTATTAGGGTCCACAGGTGTAGTGCTTTGGGGTTCCTGGGCTAAGGCCAGATTAGTCAATTCAAACCAAAGAGAGAAAAGTTTTGGTAAGCTTCTCGGGGGGGTTTATCTAGGGGGCCACACAAGGGCAAGGCCCTGGGAGGCAGGGGAGAATGCTTATAGCAAGGGCCACTGAAGGCGTCTTATCAGGAATTCACATTTACTTGTGACTCTGCAAGCTGTTATCTGTGGCATGCGCTTGGGGGAGGGACGAGAGTCAGTCCAAGGCCCTTGCAGGTCACTTGACCACACAGAAGGGATGCCAAGGCAGGGATGTATGGAATAGTTTAGCTAAACTCTCAACAATGAGGAAAGACTAATCTGTCAAGAATGGAAAAGTAGGAAACCAAACTAATGCAATCCTTCTTCCCCAGTCATCTATCAATAGTTTAAAAGTTTGCCTTGCTCTCAGTGACACACATGATGTGTGTCAGATAGTCATGAGAAGAGTGACGGGGCACCCTGGATGCCTGAGATGTTCCTTACAGGAATCTGTGATGACTACCAGCCCTGGGCTATACTGTTAAATACAGGTTTAAACTCTTTCTGGAATATTCCTCTGCCTGATAGTTGCTGTTGCTCTCTTGGGGCTAGGGTAGGAAGAAGATGAATGTGAGGCCCCTTGAGTGACACTTGCTGTGAGGGTAAACAACTTGACAGAGGCAGAGATGTCTGATAAGCATCCATTGCTCCTCCATCAACAAAGGCTTCAGGCTCAAAGCAAGAGAGAAAGAGTTACAAAATCAATGTGGTGAAACTGGCTGCATCTTCATGAAAAGGACTGAGGATGTGACGTTTTATCATCTTCAGTTTTTGCAAATACCCAGATAGTGAACACTGCCGATAGCCCTCATACTCTATTAAAGGGACAGCAATTATGTCAAAACAAAAATATATTATCTATTCTCAACTAATGTTATCTACTTGATATCCATTGCTGGCAAAAAGATACAGCAGAAAATATTCAATAAGAGAATTGCAAAGCAGCTGGCCAATCATGGACTATGCAATTATTATATTTTCATTCTGGCTCTGAAAAAGAAAAAGCTGAAAATGAATGAAATATGCATCAGTGCTTCTAGCAATGAAATTAAGCCACCTAATTAACTGTGCAATTTTTACAAAGGTTTTGAGAAACATTCATTAGGACTTTTGTTTGAAGTGAACTTCATCTCCTGCCTCATCTTAATTCCTAGAATATAAAGCAAGCCTACTTAAACACCTTGGTTTTTACTGAAAGATGATAAATAAAACACTCTGAAATTTTGGAAATAGAAACATATTTTTAAAAGGACAATATTAGCTGTTTCATACTGTATTTAGCTTGTTCATTATAGTGATTATCTTATTGTTACTATTATTATTCACTATTATTATCACTACAAACTATTATGCTATGCGCTTATACAATATATCATTAATACTTTAAAAAATTAGGCAAGACAGGAATTACCATGATCATTTCCTAGGTAAGGAAAAAGTTTCTGACTATAATTAACTTTCTGAAGCTCTCACTACTAATAAGTCCCAAAGCCTCTATTAAATCTCATACTGGAACAATTCCAAA
Source organism: Physeter macrocephalus (assembly GCF_002837175.3). Lineage (NCBI taxonomy): Eukaryota > Metazoa > Chordata > Mammalia > Artiodactyla > Physeteridae > Physeter > Physeter macrocephalus. Next base: position 44,687,196 of record NC_041230.1, on the reverse strand, counting down.
GTCTATAAATATCCATCCCATCAGTCATGTTTCCATACAAAAACTTGTCAAGGATCGATGAGAAAATGCATAATTGATATTTTACTACTATATCAGTCAATCTAATAATACTAACATAATGAGATAGTTTCATTAAATATTAGCTATGTTACCCATAAAGTTTTATAAATATTAATATCAAATTATTGAAGTCTCTAAATACTTAATATTAAATGCTCACACATTATTATTGCTTCTTCATCTTTAGGAACTCATCCAAGGAAATAGTCATAAAATGAGAACTTTATTGGAATTTTTTATCTCTCAGTTTTTAATCACTTTGAAATGATATCTGGCATTCTCAACTAGGAGAATGGTGCTATATATTCAATTGAAGAGATTATGACTAAGAGGATTAACAGTAAGTCCACAGGAAAGGAATAAGCCACCTAGAAATTGTGTTTGATTGCAGGAATTTTTTCACCTCCCTCTCACATCCTATATTAACAACCAGGAAAAAAAAGGAAGGAAAACTAAAACAGGTATAAAACAGCTACCTGCAAAATTAAATTAAAACCAAAACTCCTACTCTGAATAATAAGTATTAATTAATTCATCTACTTCATACTATACATATCTTCATAAAAATCTTCTAAACCACCAACACCCTCCATGCCTATAAACAAAGAGTATGCAAGTAGAACAACAGATCAAATCAAGGCTACTTAATTGCTCTACCACTGAACGGGTTGAATTCCATTCAGCTAACAGGTTGACAACATCCTCACCATGGATGCTAATACCTGCTCAAATAATCCTTTTGGTTGAAAATCTCAACCTACATAATCCCATAAAGGTACTTACAAAGCTCATACAAATTATAAAAACATTGAGCATATACTCTCTTCTAAAAATATACAGTGTGAACCAGGTTCTCATCTCGTATTCATTTGGGGTCAATATTATCATTTGCATACTTTTGAAACTGGAGGGTTCCTTTCCACGATGTCCACTTTTCACAATTTAAAATAGGATAACAGAAGAGCTTCTGGACACAATTTCAAAGGCTATTTCTGACAGAGGTGGATCACTAGTAATTAAAAATAATAGGAATCTGATATGATTACTTCAGGCCTGGGTATTGACAAATCACTCACATTCAGGCACAAGCTAATAAACAAGAGACAAGAGCTTGGAGGAAAGAAAAATGCAGATCTATAGAATGTGCTTGATTGAATTCACCCTATTCAGGTACTCATAACTTAGAGGAAAAGAAGCAACAGCAGGCGAATTACCCAAGTAATGGATGATCAGAAATCCTCAGGGGGTAATGGAAGACACTGGATTAGGAACTAGATTTTTTTTATAGTCTTGGCTTTGACACAAACTATTTTTGTGAGCTTAGGCAGGTTGTTTCCTGTCTTTAGGCTTCAATTTTCTCATCTGTAAAGGGACATACAGAGAAAGTTGGTCTGATAAATCAGGTTTAGGTTCCAAGAAGTTCAAGTTCTGAAATTCTCAAATGTCAGATAGCAGAATAGGTTGTTTCCTTGAGGTCTTTGCTTCAGCCCAAGTATCAGTGGCCTGGGTGCAAAGCATGGCAGAATATCAGAAAACCATCCCTCATTACAGTTTGCTGGACCTGTTCAGACCTCTATTTCTTAACAAAGAGGCCAAGGTGGGGCTGATGTTATTTCTACACATTCCTTCACATATGGACTGGTTTCCCCCAAAATAAAGATGGTAGGGTTATACAAGGTTATGCAGGCATAGCTACCACATACCTGTTCAGTTGTTCAGTTGTCCTGGGTTGGATGCAATTGAAACATCCCATATACTTGTCTAAATTAGATGTGGAATGAATATTCATGAAATAAAAACCTACTACATAAGGACCAGTAGAAAGAAAAGCATCACATAGAACCATTGTGAATTTAGCTATAATCTTAATGGAAGTTATATTTCACTGATGACTATTAACTTTTTTTTTTTTGAAATTTATGAATTACCATGTCTTGAAGGGAAAGGTTAAAATTATAACTTTATATGTGCATTTCTGCCTCAAATGCTTTTAAGGTTAATCAAACACCTAAAGAGAAAATTAAGGGTTGGTATGAATAGGAATATTTAGTATATTTCAAAATTAAATGCATAAAATTTAATTTTATAAATTCCTAGAAACATATAATTTTCCAAGACCAAATCAGCAAGAAATAGAAAATCTGAACAGACGAATTACTAGTAGTAAAATTGAATCAGTAATCACAAAACTCCCAACAAACAAAAGACCAGGACCAGACGACTCCACAGGTGAATTCTACCAAATATTTAAAGAAGACTGAATACCTATCTTCCTCAAACTACTCCAAAAAATTGAAGAGGAAGGATCACTACCAAATTTGTTCTATAAGGCGAACATTACCCTGATACCAAAACCAGACAAGGATATCACAAGAAAAGAAAATTATAGGCCAATATCCCTGATAAAGATAGATGCAAAAATCCTCAAAAAATACTAGCAAACCAAATTCAACAATATATTAAAAGGATCATACACCATGATCAAGTGAGACTTATCCCAGGGATGCAAGGACTCTTTAACACCTGCAAATCAATCCATGTGATACACCACAATAACAAATTGAAGAATAAAAGCCATATGATCATCTCAATAGATGCAGAAACAGCATTTTACAAAAACCAGTATCAATTTATGATAAAAACTCTCAACACAGTGGCTATAGAGGGGACATAGCTCAACATAATAAAGACCATACATGACAAAACCACAGCTAACATAATATTCCATGGTAAAAAGCTAAAAGCTTTTCCTCTAAGTTTAGGAACAAAATAAGGATATCCATTCTTGCCATATTTATTCAACATAGTATTGGAAGACTAGCCACAGCAATCATACAGAAAAATAAATAAATAAAAGGCATCCAAATTGGAAAGGAAAAAAGTAAAACAGTCACTATTTGCAGATGACATGACACTATATGGAGAAAAACCCTAAAACCTCCACCAGACGTCCCTCGTGGTGCAGTGCTTAAGAATCTGCTTGCCAATACATGGGACATGGGTTTGAGCCCTGGTCCAGGAAGATCCCACGGAGCAGCTAAGCCTGTGCACCACAATTACTGAGCCTGCACTCTAGAGCCCACAAGCCACAACTACTGAAGCCCGCACACCTAGAGCACGTGCTCCACAACAAGAGAAGCCACCGCAATGAGAAGCCCATGCACCGCAACAAAGAGTAGCCCCTGCTTGCCGCAACTAGAGAAAGCCCACATGCAGCAAGAAGACCCAACACAGCCAAAAATAAATAATTTTTTTTAAAAACTCCACCAAAAAACTATTAGAATTAATAAATGAACTCTGTAAAGTTGCAGGATACAAAAATAACATACAGAAATTCATTGTGTTTCTATACACTAATAACAAAGTATCAGAAAGAGAAATTAAGAACACAAGGCCAATTACAATTGAATCAAAAATAATAAAATTCCTAGGAATAAATTTAATCAAGGAGATGAAAAACCTGTACTCTTCAAACTGTAAGATTGGGCTTCCCTGGTGGCGCAGTGGTTGCGCGTCCGCCTGCCGATGCAGGGGAACCGGGTTCGCGCCCCGGTCTGGGAGGATCCCACATGCCGCGGAGCGGCTGGGCCCGTGAGCCATGGCCGCTGGGCCTGCGCGTCCGGAGCCTGTGCTCCGCAACGGGAGAGGCCACGGCAGAGGGAGGCCCGCATACCACAAAAAAAAAAAAAAAAAACTTAAGACACTGATCAAAGAAATATAAAATGATACAACAAAAATGGAAAGATATACCATGCTCATGGACTGGAATAATCAATATTGTTAAAATGTTCATACAACCCAAAGTATCTACAGATTCAATGTAATTCCTATCAAAATACCAATAGCATTTTTCACAGAGCTAGAATAAATAATCCTAAAATTTGTACCTCAAAGAGCCAAAGCAATATTGAGAAAGAAGAACAAAGCTGAAGGTATCATGCTTTCTGATTTTAAACTATAATACAAAACTACAGTAATCAAAACAGTATGGTACTGGCATAAACACAGATATAAAACCATGCTTATATGCCCAATTAATCTATGACAAAAGAGGCAATAATATAAAATGGGCGATAGAGGGTCTTTTCAATAAATAGTGTTAAGAAAACTGGACAGACACACACACAAAATTGTCTGTCTCACACCATATACAAAAATAAACTCAGAATGGATAAAGACTTAAATGTAAGACCTGAAACCATAAAATTCTTGAAGAAAACATAAGCAGTAAACTCTCTGACATCAATCTTTGCAATACATTTTTGGATCTGTCTTCTCAGGCAAAGAAAACAAAAGAAAAAATAAATAAATGGGACTACATCAAACTTAAAAGATTTGCACAGCAATGGAAACCATCAGTAAAACAAAAAGGCAACCTACTGAATGGGAAAAGATATTTGCAAATGATATACCCAATAAGGAGTTAATATCCAAAGTATACAAAGAACTCATACAACTCAATATCAAAAAAACAAACAAACAAACAAGCAATCCTATTTAAAAAATGTACAGAGGACATGAATATACATTTCTCAAAAGAAGACATAGATGGCCAAAGGGCACATGAAAAGATGCTCAATACCACTAACTATTGGGGAAATGCAAATCAAAACCACAATGAGGTATAATCTTACACTTGTAAGAATGGCTATTATCAAAAAGACAACAAATAACAAGTATTCACAAGATTGTGGAGAAAAAGGAACACTTGTACACTGTTGGTGGCAATGTAAACTGGTGCAGCCACTTGGAAAATGGTATGGAGATTCCTCAAAAAATTAAAAATAGAACTACAATATGATCCAGCAATTCCACTCCTGGGTATCTAGCCAAAGAAAATGAAAACACTCATTCAAGAAGATATACACACCTCTATATTCACTGAAGCATTATTTACAATAGCCAAGATATGGAAGCAACCTAAGCGTCCAGTGATAGGTAAATGGATAAAGAAAATGTGGTGTGATGGAATATTACTCAGCAATGAAAAGGAATAAAATCTTGCCATTTGCTACAACATGGATGGATCTAGAGGGTTTTATGCTAAGTGAAATATGTCATACAGAGAAAGACAAATACCTTATGATCTCACTTATATGTGTAATTTAAAAAAACAACAAATGCACAAACAAAACAAAGCAAAAACAGACTCAAAGGTACACAGAACAAATGGGTAGTGGCCAGGGGGAGAGGAGTGGGGAGTTGGGTGAAATAGGTGAATTAAGAGGTACAAAAAAAAAAAAGAGGTACAAACTTCCAGTCATACAATGAATGAGTCATGGGGATAAAAAGTACAATATACGGAATCTAGTCACAATATTGTAATAACTTTGTATGACGACAAATGGTTACTAGACTTATTGCGGTGATCATTTCATAATGTACATAAATGTTGAACCAATATGATGTATGTCAACTATACTTCAGTGAAGAAAACAAAAACTAAATAAAAATTAAATACATAAATATTTCTATTTATTCGCATCCAAGTTGAAAGGGAGCTAAATCGCAGAAGTTTTACCCCTCAATATTACTGAAAATAATACTGTGTAAAAAGAAAAGTTCTCCATGTGCCAAATAAAATAGAAAAATTTCACAAAGCATTTTAAATAACTAACTATACCTCCATATGCATTTGGGAGGGTGAATACTGTGTGTGGATGTGTGCAGTCGAGTGTGAATGCATGTGAGTTTGTGGACTAATAGGTATGTGTGAGTGTATGAGAAAGAGAGACAGAGAATAGATGATCTTGCATGTTATTATGAATGTGTGTGCATTTCCTAAAGTGTTTTTATTCAAGGTGGATATCATTCAAAGATCACATATCCTTCTATAACCAGAAGCACACCAAAATCTTCAGCTTCACAGGAATTTTCCCACTGAATAATGAATTATGCCTGTGCACACAGTAAGAATTTATTCTTGGTGATTTATGGAAGCAATTTAAACAAAGCATCGAAAGATTTAGGTATCTTACCATATACATGTAGATGGTAATTCTTTAAAAGCTTTGATATGAACCTAGAAATACAAAGGGCAAATAGAGGCCACCACCACCCTGATACCAAAACCAGAAAAAGATAATACAAAAAAAGAAAATTACAGACCAATATCACTGATGAATATAGATGCAAAAATCCTCAACAAAATACTAGCAAACAGAATCCAACAACACTTTAAAAGGATCATACAGCATGATCAAGTGGGATTTATCCCAGGGATGCAAGGATTCTTCAATATACGCAAATCAATCAATGTGATACACCATATTAACAAATCAAAGAAGAAAAACCATATGATCATCTCAATAGATGCAGAAAAAGCTTTTGACAAAATTCAACACCAATTTATGATAAAAACTCTCCAGAAAGTGGGCAT
>NC_041230.1:44679538-44680431 GCF_002837175.3 Physeter macrocephalus | reverse complement strand
GGCAATCAGAGAAGAAAAAGAAATAAAAGGAAACCAAATTGGAAAAGAAGAAGTAAAACTGTCACTGTATGCAGATGACATGATACTATACATAGAGAATCCTAAAGATGCCACCAGAAAACTACTAGAGCTAATCAATGAATTTGGTAAAGTTGCAGGATACAAAATTAATGCACAGAAATCTCTTGCATTGGGCTTCCCTGGTGGCGCAGTGGTTGAGAGTTTGCCTGCCGATGCATGGGACACGGGTTCGTGCCCCGGTCTGGGAAGATCCCACACACTGCGGAGCAGCTAGGCCCGTGAGCCATGGCCACTGAGCCTGCGCGTCCGGAGCCTGTGCTCCGCAACAGGAGAGGCCACAACAGTGAGAGGCCTGCATACCGCAAAAAAAAAAAAAAAAAAAAGAAATCTCTTGCATTCCTATACACTGATGAAAAATCTGAAAGAAAAATTAAGGAAACACTCCCATTTACCATTGCAACAAAAAGAATAAAATACCTAGGAATAAACCTACCTATGGAGACAAAAGACCTGTATGCAGAAAACTATAAGACACTGAAGAAAGAAATTAAAGATGATACCAACAGATGGAGAGATATACCATGTTCTTGGATTGGAAGAATCAATATTGTGAATATGACTATACTGCCCAAAGCAATCTACAGATTCAATGCAATCCCTATCAAACTACCAATGGCATTTTTTACGGAACTAGAACAAAAAATCTTAAAATTTGTATGGAGACACAAAAGACCCCAAATAGCCAAAGCAGTCTTGAGGGAAAAAAACGGAGCTGGAGGAATCAGACTCCCTGACTTCAGACTATACTACAAAGCTATAGTAATCAAGACAATATGGTATTGGCACAAAAACAGAAATATCGATCAATGGAA
>NC_041230.1:44676575-44678796 GCF_002837175.3 Physeter macrocephalus | reverse complement strand
CCCACTACTGGGCATATACCCAGAGAAAACCATAATTCAAAAAGACACATGCACCCCAATGTTCACTGCAGCACTATTTACAATAGCCAGGTCATGGAAGCAACCTAAATGCCCATCAACAGATGAATGGATAAAGAAGATGTGGTACATATATACAATGGAATATTATTCAGCCATAAAAAGGAACGAAACTGGGTCATTTGTTGAGACGTGGATGGATCTAGAGACTGTCATATAGAGTGAAGTAACTCAGAAAGAGAAAAACAAATATCGTATATTAACACATATATGTGGAACCTAGAAAAATGGTACAGATGAACAGGTTTACAGGGCAGAAATTGAGACACAGATGTAGAGAACAAACATATGGACACCAAGGGGGGAAAGCGGCGGGGTGGTGGTGGTGGTGGTGTGCTGAATTGGGCGATTGGGATTGACATGTATACACTGATGTGTATAAAATTGATGACTAATAAGAACCTGCTGTATAAAAAAATAAAATTAAATTTAAAAAAATTATTTCAAGGGCAAATAAACACTAATCTCGCAAAGGAAAAAAAATCCTAAAAATTAGATAATATAACTTAATTTTTATGTAAAGGATTGTTAACTGTGTGATTTTTATTTTATACAGACACTTAGTTCACAAATAAATCATATAAGTATAGGCTAAAAGTCAAAGTAATACAAAAGGCAAGTGATTTGCATCATTTTGCAAAGATTAAATGCTTTTAGAAATGACAAAATTATTATGGTGAGCAGTAGGGTGGCAATGATGCAGCTCTAATTTTTCAATGGTTATTGAGAAATTAGCCAGTTAAATGTTAATGGTCATACTAAATTCGTATTGAGGAAGCAAACGACACATTAACACATACCATACGTTTACAATAGTTTTGCTACAGTTACTCTGCCATCTCTAAAGGGAAAGGAAAAGTTCAATTTAAATTAAGAGGAGAAATAAGAGTATATTCAATGCTGAAGCCAAAAATACAAGCGATTCTATCTTCTCCTTTCCACCAGGAACCTCAACGTCTCCCTCCTTTGCTTCTTATTTTCTTAATGAGCCATTAAATTCTCTTTACTTCTTTAGTTTATCTGCTCTTCCCTATCTCCTCCTACATATGATCAGCTCTCTTCTCTCACCCTTATCATTCTTCTCTCCTTGTCCTCACTTCACCTGTCCTACATCTGCCTTTTCCTCTTTGTGGCTTAGCTTAACCAATTTAAATCCCTGGGCCCCACCATTCTTCTCCTGTACGTTGGGATGCATGGACTCATTCACAATGTCACTCACAAGTCACACCTACCCTCCCTATTCACCCACACTTATGCGTTTAAATTCAAAATAGTACCTTCATGAAGTAGTTTTCTTCCATTTAATTACCACCCCACAACATGAACTCCCAGAACTCTACACAATCTACACACGTTTAAGAACAAAACTTACAAGCATCTTTTGAGTTTTTTAATCTAGTTTGAAAAGTGCTCAGTTATGTCCCTATAAGCATGACACAGAAATGACATAAGAACAGTAGTTATTATTAATTAGTATCCCTTCTGTTGATGACAGCTTCTTTTGACTGAATCCCTGTCATGTGACATACACAGATTTACGCTGTACCTAATACTCAGAGCAATCCTGGGAGGTCTATGGTATCACTTTACAGATTAGGAAACACAGAATCAGGCAAAGGAAACAACTGTAAACCTGGAATTCCCACTCAAGGATGCCTGATACTGACACCAGTGCTTTATTCACTATGGCACCAACTATGTAAAGCCTTTTTTTTTTTTTTTTTTTGCGTTACGCAGGCCTCTCACTGTTGTGGCCTCTCCCGTTGCAGAGCACAGGCTCTGGACGCGCAGGCTCAGCAGCCATGGCTCACGGGCCTAGCCGCTCCACGGCATGTGGGATCTTCCCAGACTGGGGCACGAACCCGTGTCCCCTGCATCGGCAGGCGGACTCTCAACCACCGTGCCACCAGGGAAGCCCTGTTGGAAGATTTTTAATCACAGTTTCAATTTCAGTGCCTGTGATTGGTCTCTTTATATTTTCTATTTCTTCTTGGTTCAGTCTCAGAAGGTTGTGCTTTTCTAAGAACTTCTCCATTTCTTCCAGGTTGTCCCTTTTATTGGCATAGAGTTGCTTGTAGTAATCTCTCATGATCCTTTGTATTTCTGCAGTGTCAGCTGTTACTTCTCCTTTTTCATTTCTAAT
>NC_041230.1:44624937-44675448 GCF_002837175.3 Physeter macrocephalus | reverse complement strand
TGATTTCCTCTTTGATTTCTTCAGTGATCTCTTGGTTATTTTGTAGTGTATTGTTTAGCCTCCATGTGTTTGTATTTTTTACAGATTTTTTCCTGTAACTGATATCTAGTCTCATAGTGTTGTGGTCGGAAAAGATACTTGATACAATTTCAATTTTCTTTAATTTACCAAGGCTTGATTTGTGACCCAAGATATGGTCTATCCTGGAGAATGTTCCATGAGCACTTAAGAAGAAAGTGTATTCTGTTGTTTTTCGATGGACTGTCCTACAAGTATCAATTAAATCCATCTAGTTCAATGTATCATTTAAAGCTTGTGTTTCCTTATGTATTTTCATTTTGGATCATCTGTCCATTGGTGAAAGTGGAGTGTTAAAGTCCCCTGCTATGATTGTGTTACTGTCGATTTCCCCTTTTATGGCAGTTAGCATTTGCCTTATGTATTGAGGTGCTCCTATGTTGGGTGCATAAACATTTACAATTGTTATATCTTCTTCTTGGATTGATCCCTTGATCATTATGTAATGTCCTTTTTTGTCTCTTGTAATTTTCTTTATCTTAAAGTCTATTTTGTCTCATATGAGAATTGCTACTCCATCTTTCTTTTGATTTCCATTTGCGTGGAATATCTTTTTCCATCCCCTCACTTTCAGTCTGTATGTGTCCCTAGGTCTGAAGTAGGTCTCTTGTAGACAGCATATACACGGGTGTTTTTGTATCCATTCAGCCAGTCTATGTCTTTTGGTTGGAGCATGTAATCCATTTACATTTAAGGTAGTTATCAATATGTATGTTCCTATTACCATTTTCTTAATTGTTTTGGGTTTTTTATTATAGGTCTTTTCCTTCACTTGTGTTTCCTGCCTAGAGAAGTTCCTTTAGCATTTGTTGTAAAGCTGGTTTGGTGGTGCTGAATTCTCTTAGCTTTTGCTTGTCTCTAAAGATTTTAAATTCTCTGTCGAGTCTGAATGAGATCCTTGCTGGGTAGAGTAATCCTGGTTGTACTTTTTTCCCTTTCATCATTTTAAATATGTTCTGCCACTCCCTTCTGGCTTGCAGAGTTTCTGCTGAAAGATCAGCTGTTAACCTTATGGGGATTCCCTTGTATGTTATTTGTTGCTTTTCCCTTGCTGCTTTTAATATTTTTTCTTTGAATTTAATTTTTGATAGTTTGATTAATATGTGTCTTGGCGTGTTTCTCCTTGGATTTATCCTATATGGGGCTCTCTGCGCTTCCTGGACTTGATTGACTATTTCCTTTCCCATACTGGGGAAATTTTCAACTATAATCTCTTCAAATATTTTCTCAGTCCCTTTCTTTTTCTCTTCTTCTGAGACCCCTATAATTCGAATGTTGGTGCATTTAGTGTTGTCCCAGAGGTCTCTGAGACTGTCCTCAATTCTTCTCATTCTTTTATCTTTATTCTGCTCTGTGGGAGTTATTTCCACTATTTTATCTTCCAGATCACTTATCTATTTTTCTGCCTCAGTTATTCTGCTATTGATTCCTTCTAGAGAATTTTTAATTTCATTTATTGTGCCGTTCATCATTGTTTGTTTGCTCTTTAATTGTTTGGCATAGGGTGTTCAGCACTGTAGCCTGCTGGTCGTTGAGTAGAGCTGGGTCTTAGCATCGAGATGGAGATCTCTGGGAGAGCTTTTGCCATTCGGTATTACATGGGGCCGGGAAGTCTCTGGTGGACCAATGTCCTGAACTCGGTCTTCCACCTCAGAGACTCAGGCCTGACCCCTGGATGGAGCACCAAGACCCTGTCAGCCACACAGCTCAGAAAAAAAGGGAGGAAAAAAAAGAGAAAGAAAAAGTAAAATAAAATAAAATAAGTTATTAAAATTAAAAAATATTATTAAAAACAAAAAAAATTTTAAAGTAATAAAAAAATAAAGAAGAGAGCAACCAAACCAAAAAACAAATCCTCCAATGATAGCAAGCAGTAAATATTATACTAAGAAAAAACAAAAAAACGGACAGACAGAACCCTAGGACAAATGGTAAAAGCAAACCTATATAGACAAAATCACACAAAGAAGCATACACCTACACACTCACAAAAAGAGAAAAAGGATAAATATATATATATTTTAAAAAAGAGAGCAACCAAATCAATAAACAAATCTACCAATGATAATAAGTTCTAAATACTAAACTAAGATAAACATAAAACCAGAGACAAATTAGATGCAGAAAGCAAACCCCAAGTCTATGGTTGCTCCCAAAGTCCATCACCTCAATTTTGGGATGATTTGTTGTCTATTCAGGTATTCCACAGACGCAGTGTACATCAAGTTGATTGTGGAGATTTAATCTGCTGCTCCTGAGGCTGCTGGGAGAAATTTCCCTTTCTCTTCTTTGTTCGCACTGCTTCTGGGGTTCACCTATGGATTTGGCCCTGCCTCTGCATGTAGGTCGCCTGAGGGTGTCTTTTGAGAAATCTGAGGTCTTCTGCCAGTGTTCAGTAGGTGTTCTGCAGGAGTTATTCCACATGTAGATGTATTTGTGGGGGGGAAGGTGATCTCCACGTCTTACTCCTCCGCCATCTTCCATGAGCCACAGGATCTCCTCGGGGAGGGTGGCAGCGGCTTGTGTTTGGCAGGCAGCAGGCGGCTGGGCAGGCTGCAGTAGCATCTGACACTCTGTCACCGGCACCGCAGGGCTCAGTATGGTCATTTTAATAATATTAATTCTTCCAATACATGAACACAGAGTATCTTTACATCTGTTTGTGTCATCTTCAATTTTTTTCATCAGTGTCTTATAGTTTTCTGACTACAGGTATTTTACCAACTTAGGTAGGTTTATTCTTAGGTATTTCATTCTTTTTGATGCAATTGTAAATGGGATTATTTCCTTAATTTCTCTTTCTGATAATAGTTCATTGTTCGTGTATAGAAATGCAACAGATTTCTGTACATTGATTTTTGTATCCTGAACTATACCAAATTCATTAGTGAGCTCTAGTATTTTTTTGGTGGTGTCTTTAGGATTTTCTAAATGCATATTCTCTTCATTTTGTAGAAGTAATTACACTACCTTTACAACATTTGGCAGGTACACTAGTCGCAGCTTTTTTCAAGAAAATTGAAAACATATTTATAAAACTATAAGTTTAGTAAATCGTACTGCATTATGAGTTTAGCAAATCATATATATACATATGTATTTATATTTAAATTGGTGAATATATATATATGCTTAAATTATCAGATAAAATAAATTGATGAGATGATTTTAAATAGTTGATGTTCTTTCTAATTTCCATCTGATGGCAATCTATGAATTTCCATTTTATAAAAATATACTCAAGTAATCAAACATCTGGCACTTTAGAATATTTCTCTAGGCAATAATGTTCAGGAACATAGTCTGTGAAACTATTTCATTTGTCAATTTAGAGATAAGTTGATTTGTGTTCTATATTATTTAGTGATAGAAGCTTTACATAATAATATATTTTATTTGTATTCTGTACCTCTTTTATAAAGTGTGTACTTTTCAAATTATTAGCTCCAAGATTAGGTTAAAGATATATGTTTAAATTAAGATACATTCCTAGGTTTATGTCATGCTAATATCAAATGCTGAAAAACAAGGAGGTAAGAGTGGAAATCAACAGTCAGGGAAGAGAGAAAAGGCATCCACAGTATTTCCATGATACAGTTCTTCACCCTTGTAAGGACAGAGATTAAGAATTGATAGATACTAACATCTGTGGCCAGCAGTGGTAGGCAACCTAGGAGTAAGTAGGTTTAAATAAGATAGACAATTAGATTGAAGCATGGTTGGGATTTTGCCAGATAAACAGGACGAAAGGACAACCAATCAAAAAGTGAACAGTATTTCTAAGAAGAGCTGAAGTTGAACCAAAGAAGAAGTTGGAGCTGGGTATGAAAGGCAGTAAAGCAATAAGGGCCTGATTATTCCCGTATGTGCATAATCACTCTTGTGACAGCTTATCTAATTTATTCATGAAATTATAAACACTTTGTATCCTAAATCCCAAAGCAGTTCCTCAGAATTTCCAGCTCTGTTACTAGATAGATGTATGTTCTTATCAAGTCATTAAATCAGAATAATCCTCAGGATTATGTGTACATGAAAGCATTCTATAAACTATCATTGCTATTACTTTGAAGGAAAAATATAAATGTATGACAATTTTATAAAGATACTAAACAACCTAATTTCCTTTCCTTGGGAAGGATCAAGATGAGACAAGAACAGCTTAAAGGATTACAAACCTTTCCACAAAATTTAAGATCAAGCTACATGAACTTTAGTGATGTAAAGTAGGAGTAAAGCCTATGACATTAAATATATTCATTATAAATTGCTTCTGGGACTATCAAACATTTCAGCTTAGTATTTGTTTTTTATTTAAGCACCTGAAAATATATGTATTGCTTTAAATATTTTTTGGCTTGCTACATCATCTCTGAATAATAAATATCATTTTGTATCATCTCCATCCTGCTGCACAGAGAAACAGAGCTTTGTGATAAGTGCATTATAGCAATTCAGATAATTTTATCTGTCATAATTCAAGGTTTAAGTTACAAATTCAAGGATTTTCAACAGAACAAACCTTGTCTCTTTGTATGTACATAAGAATAAATACACAAACATTAATACAAAATTCAAACACATAACTTAGAATAAAACAAGAGCAGATGAACTAAAATCATACATTTTGTCACTCATTTTACCTAGGCTGTTTTAATTCCTTGTTTTGGAGGAATAGAAAAAGAAAAACACAAAGATCCATTGGACATAGGTCTTGCAGAATAGAAGCATTAAAATTCACAATCTTAAAAGTTATTTCTGTGTTTTGTGGTTTCTAGCTTGAGAAGCAGTATGCCTGAAACTAACATAATATTGTACATCAACCATATTTCAACTTAAATAAGTTTGAGTTACAATATTTCTGTAAACAGAGTCAGTATTATAATCTTAATATAATACTAAGATATTATAATATCTGTTCGTCAAACTGTAGAGAGTAGTGGAAGTAAATCACACTTTAGTTAGAAAGTGTTGAAGCTACCAGACATTTTCTTTCTCTTATTTGACACAAGCCAAAGCACATTATCAAAGCTTGCTTTGGGTGTGCATATAAAGCTCTGTGTGGGCAAGCCAATGGAAAGGAGGTTTGTACAATACCTATTTAAACCAAAGGAACTTGTTCCAGCACTGGAGGCTTAGAGAGCTGTAGTAAGTGGGGAAAATATAGGGGGAAAAATGGAAAAAGAAAATTTTTTTCAAATATACCAAAACCGCAATTTTTTATTTAAGTATAGTTGATGTATAATATATATAAATTACAGATGTACAATATAGTGATTCACAATTTTTAAAGGTTATACTCCATTTATAGTTATTATAAAATATTAGCTATATTCCCCATGTTGAACAATATATCCTTGTAACTTATTTTATACATAATAGTTTGTACCTCTTAATCCCCTACCCTAATATTGCCCCTCCCCCTTTCCCTCTCCCCACTGGTAACCACTAGTTTGTTCTATCTGTGAATCTGCTTTCTTGTTATATTCACTAGTTTGTTACTTTCTTTTTAAATTCCACGTATAAGTGATATCATACAGTATATGTCTTTGTCTGACTTATTTCACTTAGCATAATGCCATCCAAGTTCACACATGTTGCTGCAAATGGCAAATTTTCGTTGTTTTTATGGCTGAGTAGTATTCCATTGTGTATGTATACCACATCTTCTTTATCTGTTCAACTGCTGATAGACACTTAGGTTGCTTCCATATCTTGGCAGTTGTAAATAATGCTGCTATGAACATTGGGATGCATGTATGTTTTTGAATTAATGTTTTTGTATTTTTTGGATATATACACAGGAATGGAATTGCTGGGTCATATGGTGGTCTGTTTTTAGTTTTTTTGAGAAACCTCCATACTGTTTTCCACAGCGGCTTCATCAATTTACATTCCCACCAACAGTGTACAAGGGTTCCCTTTTCTCCACATCCTCACCAACATTTGTTATTTGTGTTCTTTTCGATGATAGTCATTCTCATGGAATTGAGGTGCTATCCCATTGTGGTTTTGATTTGCATTTCTCTGATGATTAGCGATGTTGAGCATCTTTTCATGTGCCTGTTGGCCATCTGTATTTCCTCTTTGGAAAAATGTCTATTCAGTTCTTCTGCAAAATGGCAACTTTTAAATGATAATACCCAATGTTGGGCATTTTTATCAGCAGTTGTTTTTACCCAGTTTAATTCAGAGGTTCTGTGCTTTGACTCTAGACACTTTCTATGTCAATTTTCAAGTCATGTCCCACCAGGAGTTACTATTACCATTTCTAATAACTTCCCAGGAGCCTTAATGTTGAGACATTGGTTTTTATACACAAGAGGTAGTACATTTACATGCATTTGTTGTTAAAGATGCAATGACTAAGTTGAAGATCCTTTACTGCATTTTCATGGATAATACAATAGCATAATGAAATTCATTCCTAATATAATAAAATACATTTCAACCAGCTCAATAAAACCAGTTCAATGGCAATAGTCTAAAAACTTGATACTGAACTGCCTGACAATGCTGAGTTTCAGGAACACAAGTTGACAATACAGAGTGCCCTTCTTGTGTCTAGCTGGTGCAACAGAAGTCATGGGGAGTCTCTCAATGCATGTAGTGTTGGTTCAGGAAAACATACAAACAAACAAGCCGCCTCTGCTAGGTGAATTTCTCCTTACTAGACATTGACTGGAGGTGGTCATGATAAACAACCCTCCTCTACTGACAAAAAAGCAGTACTGTTTGAAAAATGGAAGAGTTATAAACACTACATGAGTACCTTGGTACTATAAAGAAACTTGTCAGACTTAAATGGACGTACCAACAGTGATGAGGGTTAAGTGCTGGCCAAATGGGAAAGACTGTTGGTGAAACAAATACAATCAGAATATTGAAATAAGCAAGAAACCAGTTATCAAGAAAATATGATCCTCAGAAAAAATACAAATAGTATTCTCTTATAAATTGTTTATTTTTTCAGTATCTGTGGTATTGTCAGTTATGCTTTATATTGTGTATTTACAATTATCTAATTATTGAATATATATTTTAATTATTATATCTTTTCATATTTTCCATAATCAAACATGCCGGCAGTTTGCTTTTTCTAAAGGCCCATATTTTGGCATATATTTATTCTTTCAACTATATGTTTTTTCTATTTCTTTTTTAAATTCACTTACAATATTATATTAGTTTTGGGTATACAGCATAGTAACTCGTTATTTTTCTGGAATACACTCTATACAAAGTTATTATAAAATACTGATTATATTCCCTGTATTATACATTACATCCTTGTAACATTTATTTTATACCTAGTTGTTTGTACCTCTTACACGCCTCTGCCTATTTTGCCCCTCCCCCCACCACTCTCCCCTCTGGTAACCACATAAGTGGTCAATAAATGCTTGATGAAAAAATATGGTGTTTTCCATAAAGCACCTCCTCACAGGGGCATCGAAGGATTAAATCAGAGAATATATGTAAAACACTTAGTTTCCTGCACAGATTAAATAATAATAAATAAACCATAGCCGTTGTTTCACTTGAATCAAATTCCTGCCTCTTTCAAATAGACCTATATAATTCATACCATTTTCTCTTTGTCATTCCATCTTCTCTCTCACCGATGATAATAGTGGGAAGTTAATCACAAATATATATTAATCATTTTATTATTTGACAGTAGTCCCCTGTACTCTCTTCCCAGCTCCTTCCCAATATACACTGTATAAGTGCAATATTGTTATTTAAGAAGAGAAAAATGCTTTCCATTTCCATGCCAATTATTTGTACAATGGGCCCTAAATTCCCCATTCATTAAGAAAAAATGACTGTGTCAGATTAAACTATAGGGTACACATGCCACACATGAACTGTTCTACAGTGAATGTGCAGAATGTCAAGAGCACCAAGGTTGAGTGTAATTAGGTAATTCACAAAGCTCTTATTCTAAAAGCTAATGAACTATGCTGAAACTCTCTTACAGTCACATCCTCCTGTGCTATGCAACATGGGATTTGAAAAAATTAAAACAAAAATAAATTTCATACAGTATTTTTACTGGTTTTCTGTCTGTTAACATCTTGGTAGAAATCTTAAAGAGAACAAAATAGCCAACTCAATTTATTTATTTTCCAAATATCACTCTGGCACTCTGTGATAATTACAGAAAGTACTAATGGCATTTAAATTTTATTTAGTCATTAGACCTCTTTAGAGTTTTAGCCCCAGAATCCAAAGTGCTTTATGAAGAATTGATAAGCCCCATTATCCAGAAAGTAAGGAGCAAAAGAACTTATTTAATTATACATAACTGTGTGCTGATGTTTTTGCCTATATTTGTAGAGGGAAGAGGTCAGAATACCACTAAATTTAATGTCAGCAGAAGCAGCAGCATTATCATCATCATGAAATAATAATACCATTGTTGGGACTTCCCTGGTGGTCCAGTGGTTAAGACTCTGCGCTCCCAATGCAAGGGGCCCGGGTTCGATCCCTGGTCAGGGAACTAGATCCACATGCTGCAACTAAGAGTTGGCATGCCACAACTAAAAAGATCCTGCATGCTGCAACAAAGATCCCACGTGCCACAACTAAGAACAGGCGCAGCCAAATAAATAAATAAAATTTTTTTAAATACCATTGCTTATTGAGCCCTTACAATATGCCAGACACCATTCTAGATGTTTAACCTCAGAATAATCCTATGAGGCAATGATCATTAATTGCATTTTACAGACAAGGAAACTGAAACTCAGAGAGTTTTAGTAACTTGCCTAACATTGCACAGCTACTGAGTACCAAAGCCACTGCTTAAACTGAGGTCTGACTCCTACACTTCTTATACTAGCACATGCTATTCTAACACAGGTCCAAGTATATGACACTTATTTGATGTCCCTAAAGCTATGGCACCCTGGGAAAATCACAATGCACAATCCCTTTCTATCAGAAGTTTTTATGCAAGGCTGCCCAAGCATATCTGGGTTCATGTGAAGAGATGACTCCTACTGCAATAACAGGGAGGGAAGTCAGGAAGAGGCAGCTAATGGAAGGAAAGATATGAAAAGTAGGAAATGCTTTCAAAGACAAACGTTTTTTCACAAGTTCACAAGAACTTCAACTGGCCAAACAGTTTTGCCCATCAAAGGCCACATTTCAAAGATTAATCAGTATAGCAGTTTATGGTAAGTGCTTCTAAAAGAGTTCTAAACAATTTGTATTTTTAGGTCAATCAAAAGGTCTCATTGCAGGACTGATTCAATCAGTAATCTCCTCAAGAAAATCTCTTTATATAGTTGGTACAAGGACCACCTGTTTGCAAGCTTCTTTCCAAGGGAGCACAAAGTTCAAGTCATCAGATTTGGCAATAATGCATTGGGGGAGGGGTGGAGATGACCTACCAGTTCTACTTTTGGGGACCATCTGGGAGCTCCTAGGAATGTTGATTGGAAAACCAAGGTCCTTATGACTCATATCATTTATACAGTTGGTTTTACGGGATGAAGGCTGGGCCTCTTAAACCAGACCAGTCAGTTGTTTTGATGTGGCCTTAACTCCCACCTGTATAAGACATATGTTGTCAGCATGTAGAATGCTCCCATGTGTCCTTCCCAGGCAATATCTACCACACCAAGAAGTAACAGCTACTCCAAATCTTTTGCCTTCTATAACTTGATTAGTTTTGCCTGTTCTTGAACTTCACATAAATGAAATCATACACTATTGACTAGATTTACAACTGGATTCTTGAGCTTTTCATTACATCTGTGAGATTCATCCATATTGTCCTGTGTAGCAAAAGTTCATTTTTCTTTCTGTTATATTCTTTTATATGAATATACCACAATGTCTCCATTCTCCTGTGGATGGGCATTTAGCTGCTTTTTAGGACTGGGATATTTTGAATAACACTGCTGTGGATAATCCTGCACTTGTCTTTTGGTGGATTCAGTTCTCTGTGGTAAGCACCTATGAATAGGTATACTGGTCCATAGGGTAGATGTAAGTTTAGCTTTAATAGGTACTTCCAAATAGAGATACCAATTTACACTTCTTGAGATTTATTTTATGGCTCAGTATATTATATACCTTGAAAGTTCCATGCCACTTGAAAAGAATGTGTATTCTAGTTATAGAACATTGTGTTTTATTAAGCATCAATTAGATCAAGGAGGTTGCTAGTGCTGTTCATGTCATCCATTCTATTGATTTTTTTTTGGTCTAAGTGTTGTATTAATTAAGATGACGTGAATATCTCCAACTATGACTGTGCAATTATCTATTTTCCCTTTAATCTTATCTATTTTTGCTTCATGTATTTTGAAGTTCTATTATTAGGCACATATGTATTAATAATTGTTATGTCTTTGTGATGAGCTGGCATTTTTTCATGATAAAATGTCCCTCTTTATCAATATTCTTGTCTTGAGGTCTATCTTGTCTAATATCAATAAAGCCATTGCATCTTTCTCATGTTTATTGTCTGCATGGCATATCTTTTCCCATCCTTTTGCTGTCACTCTTTATTAGTTTTTATAATTAAAGTATGTTTTTGTAGATAGGATTTAATTGGATCTTGTTTTTTTTTTTCCTCCTGCTTGACAATCTCTGTCATTTAACTGGCATATTCATTTCACTTACATTGAATATAACTTTAGATATAGCTTGATTTTGGTTTACCATTTTGCTGTTTGATTTCTAATTGTCCCATCTGTTTTTCTTTTCTCTATACCTTCTTTTCTGCCTCATTTTGAGCTAATGAAATACCCTTAGTATTTCATTTAAGTTACTTTATTGGCTTTTTAGCTATATATCTTTGCACCTTTTTCATGTTAACTTAGAGGCTACATTATGAATAATAAAATTATCACAATCAATTCAGTGTTAATAGTGTACCATCTTACAAGAAATGTATAAATTTTCAACAGTGTAAGTCTATTAACCTTAAATCCCCACTCTTTGGCTATTGTTGTGATACATATTCTATCTTCATGTATTATAAGCTGCACAAGTAGAATATGTTATAAACGGCACAATTTAGAGTTGTCATTTTTGCTTTACATGGTCAAATCTTAAAGAATGTCATTGCCTCTTGCGTGGACCAGTATAGTAGCCTCTCAGCTAACTTTCCACTTCCATTCTTTCCTTCCTTTTTCATATCATTTTTTACACAAGAGCCAGAGATATTTGCTTTCAAATGTGAAATGGACGATGCCACATGTCCCAAGCTTAATTTGCCTCAAGGACTTCCCAGGTTGAAATGCAGACTCCTGAAGTGGTCTTGTATTAATCTGCCAAGGCTTCTATGACAAAATACCAGAGGCTGGAGGGCTTAAACAACAGAAATTTATTTTTTCACAATTCTGGAGGCTAGAAGTCCATAATCAAGGTGCCGGTAAATTTGGTTTCTAGTGAGATCACTCTTCCTGACTTATAGAAAGCCTCATTCTTGCTGTGTCATCATTCGGTCTTTCCTCTGTGAGTGCTGGGAGAGAGAGAGAGAGAACTCTAGTATCTCTTCTTCTTATAAGGACATTAGTCCTATCATATAGAACCCTACTCTTAATGAGCTCATTTAACCTTAATTACCCCCTTAGAGACCCTATCTTCAAATATGGTCTCATTGGGGATTAGGGCTTCAATACAAGAATTGGGGGGCAGGGGCATGACTCAGTCCACAACAGGTCTGAAATGCTCTGCCTGGGGCTAAGGAGGAAAAGATCTGACTGGCTTGTACACAACCCAAAACAACACACAGGCACAAACACAACAGTTTAACCCTATTAAGGAGTCTATATCAATGCAGGATGGACCTCACAAGGCCTGTCTGCATATGTATAATTTTTATGGACTCAGACCCTGCCTCTCTGAGCAATTTGAATTCTGAAAAAAGGAAATCATATTTTGAACTAGTGAAATTTCAATACAATTTAAACCTAGGTATGATCCAGGCATGGTCCATCAGAACACCCCTGTGCCTCCATGTTACATCTCTATGTGAGTCCTGAGTACACATGGATAGAGTTCTGCATGCTCAGGAGGATCCCCAACAGACGGTCCTAATAACAAGTAGCTGGTGCTCAAGGAGCCCTAAGAAGGCGGCTAGGGAGAAGGACAGAAGTTGAACCAAAAGTAAGTGAGCTAAAAAGATAAGAGTTGACCCTGAACAACACGGGTTTGAACTGCACAGGTCCACTTACATGTGGAGTTTTTTCAATAGTAAACCCTACAGTACTACACCATCTGAGTTGGTTGAATCAGCAGGTGCAAAACCATATATACAGAGAAGCTGTGTGTGTGAAGGAACCATGAATTTGAAGGGCTGACTATAAATTTTACACAGATTTTCAACTACGCAGAAGGCTGGCGCCCCTGATTCCCCCAGGTTGTTCAAAGGTCATCTGTATACTCAAGCACTGATATTGTAGAAGGTTCAATTAATTGCAGAGAAAAAGCAAAGAAGTTGGTTTAAAACTTGACCTAATGCTGGCTACATCATTTTTCCATGACAAATGGTTGATTATTATAAGAAGCTTGAGAAATTTCAGTTGACCCTTACCCAGAAACAAAAAGAGAACTAGTTCACTAAAATTATTTGGAAATTATTTTTTAAGACCTCAACAAAAAAGCTATGTCTCCTATCTCCTAGGCCTGTGTGAAAATGAAAAGTTATCTTCTGTGGTAACATATAACAAGTCTGACTCTTGTGTAGATGTGCCCTTTATTCATTATTTTAACTGACCTGAATGTTTACCTGAGCTGTCAATAATGGGTGTTTTCAAATGTAAGAGCAAATACAGCTTCGCCTATTCCACGTGGCAGCTCGTTCCAAGTGCTGAAACTGATGGACCCAAAGAAGACTCCACTCAATCTTTTTCATTCATTCGCCAACATTTATATTAGTTTCCTATCACCACTCTAACAAATACCACAAACATAGTGGCCTACAGTTTTGTAGGTCAGACAACTGATATGGGTCTCATCCAGCTACAATTAAGGTAATGGAAGGACTGTGTTACTTTCTGGAGGCTCTAGGGGAAGATCCTTTTCCATGGTCGAACAGGTTACCGGTGTTTTAGTTCCTGTATTTGTAGAACCAAGATCTCTATCTCTCTCCTGGCAATCAACTGAGGGCCATTTCCAGCCTCATAGGATGTCCACAATCCTTGGCTCATTGCCCCCTTCCTCCATCTTTAGAGGCAGCAATGGAGAGTCCTCCTCATACTCTGAATCTTTCCCTCTTCTTCCATTGCTTCTCTCTGTGACCAAGCCAGATTAGATTGGGTCCACCTGAATAATCCAGAATAAGGTCCACATCTCAAGGTACATACCCTTAATCACATCTTCGAAGTTCCTGTTGCCATGGAAGGTAATATACTCACAGGTTCCAGGGATTAGAGCGTGGACATCTTTAAGAGGGCCATTATTCTCCCTACCACACCATTGCAAGAAGGTCTTTATGTCCATATATTGAGTGTCTCATTGCTGCAGTATTTTTAGGCTCTCTCCTCTTCTTCCCCATTATCATGCAGAGAAAGTCACCGTCACATGCACAAAGGTTATCATTTCCACTTGCGCTGGATTTTTAGCCTCTCAGATTTGGTGCCCAACACCTGCAAAATACAGCCCTTTTGTGAACCATTAATGTTATCATAAAATGAAAAAGGTGAGAGAACATAGCAATAACTCTTGGTATTGATCACTTCCAGGAAAGGTGCTTCAAATTGACTTCAATTTAAGACCAAAAAAATATATTAATGACTAAATGAACAGAAACAAGGGGAAGGAAGGATTCCTCTTTAAAGTTAAATAGATTTAAATTAAACAATTTGTTAATTGATCTACCACTTGAATCTATTAAAATCATGTACAACTATTTGGCTTTTGTATTGAAAAATAAAGCTAATAGATATTCTTTCTTATGTCTGAATCCTTTCTAGATACAAATAAAAATAAATGATAATTCAGTTAAAGAAAATGGGGTCTGATTACGTATTCATTTATTTTTGCACAATCTGCATTAAGACCAAGTGCATGTAAAAGGGGCGAATGTCTCGTCTCCATGGCTGTGACCCCATTTTCTCAGTGCTGGTGGCTTTGCCTGCATCTGTTCCATACACTGCTGTTTAGGACATAACTTGCAAACCTGGAAAGTGTATTTAAAATAAATCCCTATGGCTGTCTAAGGCTACTCACCTATCATCAAGATTACCTCTCCTCCTTTCCACCCTTATTTTTCTTCTTTGCACTTATCACTTATACTATATAATAAAGCTCATTTATTTGTGTAGAAATAAAATGGCTATATTGACATATAACAGTAGCTGTGAGGCACCCCACCCTTTGATGCAGCATCAGCAGTGCGGGCTGCACAGTCCAGAATGTTGTATAAATAATAGTAATGACATCATAGAGCCACGGCAAGGGATATGACATTTATTCTAAATGAATCATTATTCTTAGAAGGTTTTATTTGAATCCTTCTCTTTCCTTTTAGCCTCAGGGGAGGAAAATGTTTATTTGATTTTTTTTTATTGTCCACACATCTTCTGTTGCTCAGTTCAATTTTTTCCCCCTCAGGTGAACTAAAAACAGCAACAGCAAAGACCTGGGTGATGGTAGGACAATTCTGAGTACCAACAGCCATGAGAAAGTGATTCAGCATGTGTTCTGCAGAAACCAAACTCACAGACTAACGTCCCTGCCTGGCTGGCTTCAGTGGGAGCATCTAGTCATCTCTGAAAAAGAATGCAGGCTTTGTTCAGAATGTTCTGCCTTACATAAATGCCCAGGAAATCAAGTAACTACCTCCAAATCAAGGTCTAATATCATGGTAGAGTACAGGAGCTATGAATTTCTTTCCCACATGAGCTGACAGCTCTGAGGTCTGAAGTAAGTCCCTAAATTCTCAGTCCCCACTACTTATCTATATGATGAACATTCTCTAGTAGAATTATAGGCTTCCTTCCAGCTAGAACGGACGTTCTGTAACTTTAGTCATTCATTGGAATAACCATCCTCCAATGACATAAAACATGCTTAGAATTCAGAGGCACAAAAGGATCGTAACCTAGTTCAGAAACAGGTTTTTTTCCTTGAGGTCCAGTGTACATCCACTTTCAAGGACAA
The DNA here is from genome assembly GCF_002837175.3 of Physeter macrocephalus. Taxonomy (NCBI): domain Eukaryota; kingdom Metazoa; phylum Chordata; class Mammalia; order Artiodactyla; family Physeteridae; genus Physeter; species Physeter macrocephalus. The sequence continues at coordinate 44,660,241 of NC_041230.1, read as the reverse complement.
AGAGAATAGCTGATGAGGAGTCCTATTTCAGCCTATCATTCATTCTATAGATAAAAGGAAAATCTGAAAGCAGCATACTGGCAATGCCCCTTCCCATGTAGCCTCAGGAATTAATATTTAACTCACTTCAACCATCATTTGTTGAACTCCAACTATGTGCCATGATGTGCTGGTTGGTACAACCACAATGAGAAACGAGACAACAGCTATAATATTAAGATTAATTTGATCAGGATAATTTTAAAATATTTTGTAAGACTACCTAAATACAATATGCTAAGGGTGATAATAAGTGCTGGCACAAGAAGTGTAAGGTCAAATGAAATTTATTTTGACACAATGCCTGTTTGTCCAAGGAAACAGTATCTATGTACTAAAACCATGCACTAAGAGAAGATAAAATTAACTGCTTCTGAAAAGCTGACATTAAAACAGGACTGGGGCTTCCCTGGTGGCGCAGTGGTTGAGAGTCCGCCTGCCGATGCAGGCGACACGGGTTCGTGCCCCGGTCCGGGAAGATCCCACATGCCGCGGAGCGGATGGGCCCGTGAGCCATGGCCGGTGAGCCTGCGCCTCGCTCCGGTCTGGGAAGATCCCACATGCCGCGGAGCGGCTGGGCCCGTGAGCCATGGCCGCTGAGCCTGCGCGTCGCTCCGCAGCGGGAGAGGCCACGACAGTGAGAGGCCCACGTACCGGAAAAAAAAAAAAACAGGACTGATGCTTTTGTGCTAAATAAAGACATCCATTTGTCCACTCTTCATACATATGGTAAAATCACAATGGAATGTAAAGTGAAATAAAAGTTAATGATTTTGAAAGAAAGCTGCATGATGCAAATGCTCCCTTGGGAATAAACAGATGAGGAGCAAGTTAGAGGGTTCTGTGAGATGATGGTCAGTTTCCAGTCCATTCTACAGAATCAATACAGTGTCTTGGACTTACAATAAGACTCACAAGTCACAGATTGACTTGGTCATGTATCAAATTCCACTCAGCACGGCTCTCAATGCCTCTCATCGACAAGCATTGCTGAGCAAAATTCTGTGATCGGAATCTGCAGCTGGAGTGGATTACTGCCCACACTTAGACTGGAAGGGAAACGGAGTGGACAGCCAACAGCAAAAAAGTATCATCACCTTCAGGAGACTATATGTCAATTCCAGAATTGATTTCCAAAGTCAAAACTGAAACTGCCATCAGAGGCTTCCTCTGAAATTCCATTTCACAGATGAGGTTTGTCTCAATGAAAATTAACATCCTGCACAAATCATAAAGGTCCAGAGAATCATGTTAAGGTGAACCTTCTTTTTGATGTGCCTTTCTCATGGGAAAATATTTGAAGAAAGAGAATAAGAAACAAAGGGAACAATAAGCGCTAGGAAATGTCATTCACTCCTCTGGTATCGACTGACCTAGGCACTCTTCCAGGTGCTAACAGTGAACAAAAATGGTCAAAAATCCCTGCTCTCTTAGAGCTTATATTCTACCAAGAGGAGACAGAAAATAAGCAAATAAGTGTGTCGTGTACAGCATATAAGAAGGTGTGATATGCAATGGAGAAAGCAAGCATAGAAGGCAAGGAGGTATTTGGGGGGAGCGGGGCTGCATCAGACAAGCTGATGTTGCAACCAGGTAGAAAAGTTGCTTTATTAAAGCACAGTTTTCTGATGCCATCATGCCAGAAGTGCTTGCTGTCCAGGCAAAGGGAAGACAAACAATTGGCTTCACCCAATTCCTGTTTGTGTTTTGACCTCTTTGAGCTAGTAATCAAAAACTATACAAAGCAGGATGCTTGGGAGACATTCCCCAGGCCCCGTCCTCAATCTAGGAATTTATTTGATGAGCCAGAAAGATAAAACTCTGACTATAACAATAGCTAACATTTACATAACGTTTTCTGTGATCATCAGGCACATTCTAATAGCTTACACATGTTGATTAATTTAATCCTCGTGTCACATCAGTAATGTATGTCTATCATCCCATTTTTAAGATTAAAAGACCAAGACAGTGAGGTTCACATTCTGGCTCCACAGACTGTGCTCTTAACCACCACTGTACAGCGGCATATGCCCGCACCTAATGCTCTAACTGATGTTTCCATCTGGACAGCACACAGGCAACATGAAATTAATGTACTCAAAATAAAACTCTGGATCCTTAATACATCTTCCCTCCCCTCCTTTTCCACCTCTGCACACCTGTTCCTTACCCAGGCTTCCAGAACTGTCTTTATAAATAGCACACCCTTCACACAGTTGCTCAGGCTCAACACGTAAGTCTTGATTTATCTGTTTCTCTCACACCCTTCATTTGATCTGTTTAAAAAGCCTGCAAAATATTTTTCAAAACCAGCGACCTCCAATCACTTCCAGGCCGCTGTCAGGTCTCACCTACAGGACCAGAACAGCCTTCTAGCTAGTCTCTCTGCTTCCCTCTTGCTGCCAAGAGTCAGTTCTCCGGCCCTGAAGTAACAGTGATTTTTGAAATGTAAATCAGACCATACCATGCCCTTGCTCAAGTAAGTCAGATGGCTACTATATTAGTCAGGGGTCTCCAGAGAAACAGAACCAATAGGATGTATGTATGTGTGCATATATGTGTGTGTGTGTGTATAAATTTATATATATATACATATGAAGAGAGAGAGATGAGAGAAAGATTTATTTTAAGGAATGGGCTGATCAAACTGTGGAAGCTGGCAAGTCCAGAATCTGCAGGGTAGGCTAGCAGGCTGGAATTTCCAGCAAGAACTGATGTTGTAGTCTTGAGTCTGAAGGCTGGAAGCTCAGGCAAATTTCTATGTTTCAGTGTGGAGGAAGAATCCCTTCCTCTTCAGGGAACCTCCATCTTTTCTCTTAAAGCCTTCAAATGATTGGACGAGGCCCACCTGCATTATGGAGAAGAATCTGTTTTACTCAAAGTCTACTGATTTAAATGTTAATCCCATCTAAAAAAATACCTTCACAGCAACATCTAGACTAGTGTTTGGCCAAACAATTCAGCACCACAGACTAGCAAAGTTGACACATAAAATTAACCATCGCAGCTTCCCATTACATTCAGAACAAAACCCATGACCTACAGTTTTTTTCCTATCCTTACTCTCTCACCTTCTCCATTTTTTGGATCACCTGGCCTTCTTTCTATTCTGGGTACCTGACGTGCTCCTTCATATCTGCAAAAAAAATGCTTCCTTTTGTTGTCATTGTTGTTCCTTGTACATGGAATGCTCTTCCCCTAGAACTCCAGGTGGCTCCCTCCTTCACTTAATTTAGGCCTTGCCCCAACGTCACCTCCTCAGGGAGGCCTTTGCTGACCTGCTTATCTCAAACAGACCAGGGCATCTCTCTCTATCTGCCTTCATAATACTTCTCAGTGCCTGGAAGCATATTATGTGCTTGTTTACTGTCTCCCTCTAACCTACCAGCATGTTTTACTTAAGCATTTAAAGTGCTCATTTTATTCATCATATGGTCAAATAGTTTCTGCCACATTGTAGGTGTTCAATGAATGAAGCTGAATGAATGATGAACATCGTGGAAGTACATTTTTTTTTTATCCTTTGGTAGAAAGGGACTGTGGAAATAACAAGAAACAGTAATATCACTTTTTAAACATTTATAATGTAAATGAAACTATAAAAGATATTTTTTTGCTGTAATTTATACTCTATGCAACATTCTTTTTTTGTTATAGTTGTTTTTATCTAAGGTTCTTGCCAATTTTTTTAGTGATTTTTTTTTTTTTAATTTGAGGCCACAACACTCAATGTTCTTTTCCTCCTAGAACGTTATGCTTGGATCAACCCACCTAATCAAAACACCCTGTACTGAAAAATCACACTTTTAAAAATCATACAACACTAAGTTATACAGCAGCTCTCTAGAACTTATTCATCTTATATAAAACTCTAGAGTATATAGTTAACAATACAGTACCGTGCACTTAAAAACTTGTCAACAGGGTAGATCTCACACAAAGTGTTCTTACCACCAAGAATAATAAAGCAAGGGAATACAAGAGTGCTTCTGGAGCTAATAGATATGTTTATTACCTTGTTTATGGTGATGGTTATCACAGGTGTATGCATATGTCCAAACTCATCAAATGTATACACTTAAATTCATGCAACTCTTTGCATATTAAGTATATCTCCATGAAGTTTTTTAAAAAATCAGTAAGCTCCATTCCTCCACGGAACCTTGACCTCCATGTTGGCTGAAGTGCAGCTCTGCCTGTGCACCACCCACCCCTTTCTTTGTCTGACTATTGTGAATTGTTGTAGCCCATTATATATCTTAAAAACAGCATTCAAGCCAGGATTGATATTTAGAAAGAAGGATGGGAAAATCAGTGGAGTCAATATTAAAAACTTATTTATATCGTGACTAATAGTTAATGTTCTTTGTTTTCAAGGAAATTGCTATCATCTCATTATGTGAGTGATCCAAGAGGATTCTGAGTGCTCTTAATTCCAAGTCTGCAAATTAGATAACCAAGAAAAAGTTAGTGCTATCACTTTCTGCACTGAGTCAAAGAAATATCTTCAGAAATTCGGAGGGAAACATTTAAATTTACTGTTTGACTCCTTGGTGTTTGGCAGAGAAGGCCATTACCGGTCACAAAGATGGTCCCTTTGCAGAGTCAAAATTCAAACCCAGGGGGCTTCCCTGGTGGCGCAGTGGTTGAGAGTCCACCTGCCGATGCAAGGGACACGGGTTCGTGCCCCAATCCGGGAAGATCCCACATGCCGCAGAGCGGCTAGGCCTGTGAGCCATGGCCGCTGAGCCTGCGTGTCCGGAGCCTGTGCTCCGCAACGGGAGAGGCCACTACAGTGAGAGGCCCGCGTACCGCAAAAAAAAAAAAAAAAAAAAAAATTCAAACCCAGGATGTTCTGACTCCAAGCCTATGTTCTTCTCAGTGACTCAGCCACCCCAGAGACAGAAGGCCCACGACTCCAGGGACTCAACCCAAGTTCCACAGGTGGATGCTGAACACCTAGTCAGAATCTGCAACCTCTCACTCTCAAGAACATCTTCAGAAGGGTTTCTACTACCAGCTTATACTGCAAGAATCTCCAGCATCCCAGGGAGGCCCTTAGATTCTAAGCCTGTAAGATGATGGAGGAGTAGGATAGTGAAGTCTTCGGGGAGCCCAGCAGTTTCCCATGTCCCTGCTACAAGGCCTGTGGCCACAGGACACAGCCCTCTCCCCACAGGGGCTAAGGATTGGAGCCTCAGTGTCCACCTAGACAAACCACTTGTTGCTCAAGGAAGAGCTCTGATTTCCAGTATGTCACTCATCCAAAATCACTTGAACATTTTGTGAATATTATGCATTCATGTTTCCTCCAGGAATGGAAAAAATACGGATATAAATAAATGAGGTGGACATTTTACTTATAAGTGGGCATTTAGTTTATAAAAGAAATTACAGTTCCAGAAAGAATTCCACCAGCAATCATGTGAACCATGTGAATTTCAGGCACCAACCTCTCTGAGCCTTACTTTCCTTAGCTGTAAAATGACAAGATTGGGATTCTATAAAATCCACTCCAGCTCTAAGAGTCTGTGAGCTAAAATCAATTAAAGCCCTTTTGTTTTCCTCTAAAATTTCACTTCACCTTGTTCACTTCAATTGTTTCTCAGTTAAATACAATAATATTCTATTGAAAATAAGATCTTACCCCACCTTTAAAAAAAACGCATCTTGTCTTCCTATTTTGTGTCTCCTCTTTGTACATCCCAGCAGTCGCCATTCAAGTGCTGCTCTATTTTGTGCTGAGTTTTATTTCCTTCAGCTCTCCTCTTTCTTGGAACAGCAGGTGCCAGAATAACAAGGCAGTGTGAAATTTATGGAAACAATGTGTTTATACACTAGGCTACCTTGTCTAAAATGTAACACTCTTGGACTCTAAATCAGATGTCTTGCCATATGGTACAAGGTACAAAGAATACTGTACAGCCCAGTACCTACCATTTTTTGCACAAAGGTATGGGGTCCCAAAATTACTCTTGTGAAATACAAAAATTTCTATGAGTCCTTTTGCTGTATCCTTATGGCAACCAAAACACTCAAACTGAGATTATTCCCTGTTTACATTACATTTAATAAAGTCCCAAATAAAAACTGGTCACAGCAATACAAATCCTTTAATTTAAGCATATTAAAACACTTGAATCATATTGTAATTTCTCGTAGAGGTAGACTATAAATTTCAATTCTTTTTTTTTTTTTTTTTTTTTTTTGTGGTATGCGGGCCTCCCTCTGCCGTGGCCTCTCCCGTTGCGGAGCACAGGCTCCGGACGTGCAGACCCAGCGGCCACGGCTCACGGGCCCAGCCGCTCCGCGGCACGTGGGATCCTCCCAGACCGGGGCGCGAACCCGGTTCCCCTGCATCGGCAGGCGGACGCGCAACCACTGAGCCACCAGGGAAGCCCTCAATTCTTTTTTGAACAAATAAGACATTTCAAGATTACCACATTTCCTTGAGAAATTTACTTTGTGATTGTTTCTGTGAGAGCCCTCTCTCAGATAAATTTGTTTTATTTTAATTAAAGTTGAACAGAAAAATTTTTCTTTTAAGCTACATATCTGACCATGTAGATATCTCCTGTTTGATTCTACTGAAAGATATGGTTTAATTTCTCCTGGATTTGAGATATTAGCCATTGTTTGCTACCCACCCACAATCAGTATTAGGAAAGCTGACAAGGTAATTGTATTTTCCTGTTTTCCTACATTTGACATTTCCACTTCTCTCTTCCTTGTGAAACCATTAAGTTTGTATGTTCCAATGAGGGCATAATAGAAATAGTCACTCCCTTCAACCAATGCTCTTACAGTGTAGATGGATTTATTTTAAATCTAATTCCTAGACTTCCCTGCTGGCACAGTGGTTAAGAATCCGCCTCCCAATGCAGAGGACACGGGTTCGAGCCCCGGTCCAGGAAGATTCCACATGCCGTAGAGCAACTAAGCCCGTGCGCCACAACTACTGAGCCTGCGCTCTAGAGTCCAAGAGCCACAACTACTGAGCCCGCATGCCACAACTACTGAAGCTCACGTGCCTAGAGCCCGTGCTCCGCAACAAGAGAAGCCACTGCAATGAGAAGCCCGCGCACCGCAACGAAGAGTAACCCCTGCTTGCCGCTCAGCAACGAAGACCCAACGCAGCCGAAAACAAATAAATAAATAAATAATCTTTAATAAATAAATAATTCTAATTCCTGCATCATGGGCTTCTTATCGGCAATGGTAACATAACGAATCAAGTTCTCTACAAGAATTTAGCCTTGGGTGCCACCCACAAAGCCTGCAAAATGCATCAAAATCAGTACATTTACTATCAGGTATTTCCCACTAGGTACCCTGGTGAACACAAGAGGTAGAGTTGGAAAAGACACATTTCTTGTCCTCCATGAGTTTGTTATAATTTTAGGACCCGAGGAAGCCCTCTCTATTCCAAAATATTCCCCCAAATGTCCTGACCATGGGTCTGAGATTCCCATGCTCCTCGTTCTTTTGGAGTGAGGCAAGGAAAGCACTGTGGGGGACACCAGTACACAATCTCGTTAACACTTGATATGACCCTTGTAGACTAGGGCCCAGGAGGATCAACCTATGGACAATCTCAGTATTCTCTAACCCAGTTATCCCCAACTCTGCTGATGATTAGAACCACCAAAAAGATTTTTATTAATTCAGGAAGCTGGACATGGAGCCCAGGAATCTACATTTTTCAACCAGACTTGACTAGTTCTCTTGCTGTTCTCTTGCTCTCCCTCCCTCTCCTCCTTCTCCTCCTCCACCTCCTCTTGCTTCTCCTCCACCTCCTCCTCCTCCTCTTTCTCTTTTTTCTTCAAATAAATAACAGAAAGAAAATATGATAAAAGTAGTGTTCTCCTAAAATATCTTATAGGTGAAGATTCTGAATGTGATAGCCAGAACTGTCCTGCACTCATACAGTTTAACTAATTCATTCATACACATCTTAGTCACTGGGAATATTCAGATTAAATGTGTAAAAGACTCAAGAAAACCTGGTAATTTTATTTTATAGAGATGCTAAGCAAAAGCCTTGATTGTCTTCACGTGAATGGCTTACCACAAGCAGACACAGGGGATGTGGAGTGCTTAGGTAGTTCTACACACGGGTAATTTGAGATATTTGTAATACTCGTTACATTTACATTCTAACAAATAGTTATGGCCCTTTAAATATCTTCTCTGTTATTTCACACACACTTCACTTTCATATATATACGTGTGTCTGTGTGTATGCTTGTATATTTCTGAGAGGTCTAAAGGGAATTCTCAAAGATTTTTTTTTAATTTCCGCATAATTCTTTCAGCAATTGCTTGGTTTTTAATAACATTTCTTAAGCCACACTTTACAAAGGTTTATGACCTTTAACCCAGATTTTAAGGTTTTATGACTTGAATATATATTGAATGAAGGCATCTGGGATTTTGTTTTATTTGCTTTGTCTCTCCAGAAAGCAATATATGCAGGTGATTATTTTAGGAAACATTCTACTATCATTTATTTTATTGCTTACTTATTTTGGCTTTGTCATATTGCTTCCATATCTTCAAGTCTAACTGCTAATTATCCTTCCCTCAAATATCTTAGGATTAATTTAAAACAAAGTTGATATCTCATTCCTTTCCATTTGATGTACTTTCTTTTGCATAGCAAATATTTATTCCATTGATAAGTACTATACTCAATCTCAATCAAATTGCCATTACAAACTAGGTATGCAAGTCTACTATCTTAAGATTACTCTGAATTATTTTCTCTTTTGTAAAAGAATGTTTTTCATCTCTCCAAAACCCATCAAATCATGTTGTCTTAAACACTTTGGAATTTTTTTGGGGGTAGTCATTAACACTTTGCAGGAATCTTATCATGAAAAGAGCTCTCTCCTGATCTGGGAATAATCTTAATCAATTACTTTGATTAAAAGGTAATTAAATCAAATTATATTGCTTTTTGCCCTTCAATTTCTTTCAAATATTTTTTCTCATCCAATTACTAAAAGTAATGTAATGTAAGTATAGGAATTGTAAACTATTTTGTCCAATTATTTTGAGATCAATAACAATAGGCTACACATAGCATCAGGTTCATATTCGTTTTTATTAAGTGAAATGCTCTATTGAAGTATAACATATATAGAAATGTCAACAAATATAAAATGTATTGGGACACTGACCAAAAAATATAAAACAAGAAAGAAAATACAAAATAAAAAACAAAATGTGTACTGGTTGATGAATTTTCAATCTCAAATGTAGTGTTCAGTACACTATCAGGTCCTCAACAAACACTGGCAACTCCCTGTCCTTTAGCCACACATTTTCTCTGAACTTTACATTAACCCAGTGAAGACATGCTTTCTACTTGGGAAAGCCATGTGCAGAGACTGAAAACATGAAAGAGTGTCTTCCTGAATTAGGCACTATGGTCATGTTGCCCAAGTGTGAAAATCACTTTTTTTAAAAACCCTTTTGGGGACCTCCCTGGTGGTGCAGTGGTTAAGAATCCGCCTGCCAATGGAGGGACACGTGTCCGAGCCCTGGTCCGGGAAGATCCCACATGCCGTGGAGCAACTAAGCCTGTGCGCCACAACTACTGAGCGTGAACTCTAGAGCCCACGAGCCACAACTACTGAGGCCCGCGCACCTAGAGCCCGTGCTCCGCAACAAGAGAAGCCCGAGCACCACAACAAAGAGCAGGCCCCGCTCGCCGCCAACTAGAGAAAAGCCAGCGCGCAGCAACGGAGACCCAACGCAGCCAAAAACTTAATTAATTATTTATTTATTTTTAAAAATCCTTTTGTACAGCTCCTGGCTGTGAGAAGACAACAGCTATAAGAGCTGGAATTCAGGTCTTGAATCCTCTATAGGAGTCACCCCTGAAAATCACTGAGTTTAGAAGAAATGGTATTGGAGTACCTACTGGAAGCTAGGTCCAGTGCTAGATACTGGGAATACATCTCCCTTGGGGGCCTTTTAGAGTTAGGAGGAATCCAAACCACATGGGGGTAGGAGGGATACTCCACAGCAGTGTTCAAGTTATGCATGGAGCAGAGAAAAGGGCACTTATGCTTGACTGGAGAAGTCAGAAAGATTTGCTGAGGGAGGAAACTTGTAGGGGGCCTACAGCATCATCCACCCCACCAGTGATAACTCCTGAAAGGCTTGCAGCCTCGCAAGCGAGGCTTACCTTGCTCACCAAACCACAACGGACCTCTAGATTAAAAAACCCAAATTCTTCCAATGGCAACTGAACACCCTAGTTAGCATTCAATGTGGTTCTGATGATCTTTCCTTCAAGCAACACTAGTTTTCATCTCTTCTGCTTATTCTTTCTTCTGTGTTGCCACCTAAAATACCTTCCTTTCCACTAGCCATTTACTCAAACCCTCTATTTTTTTTCACAGTCCGGCTCTAAACTTACTTCCTCCAAGAAGCATCTGTCTACATACAAATACTTCCTTCCCTATGATTTTCTTGTCTGTTGTTGCACTGTCATAAATGTGTTCAGATGTTATCTTGAAAGTCTCTGTTGTCTAAGAGCACCTTATCTCTCTACAGGGATTAAATTTCAAAAGGCAATGAAAGTAGGGTTCTAGAAGACTGTTGAAAAAGCAGGAGGTTGTGCGAGCAGTACTTCCCTTCCCTTACCCTCAACTTTCTCTGGATAGTGTAGCAGCTACTGGTTTCTTGTTTTAAGTGAAGATACGTTCCCTCTATCCCCAGAATCTATGCTGGGAGGAGCCCTCCAGCCTGGGGTTGTGAACCATTTAATAAAGCAACATCAGGTAGTCAGTAGCTCCACTTAACAGCCCAGGTTCTCCAGATACAGGGAGGGTGGTCTCTGGGGGATTGTCCAGAGCTAAGTTGTATTAGTTTCCTAGGGCAGTAGCAACAAATTACTACAAACCTGGTAACTTAACAGAAATATATTCTCTCACAGTTCTACAGCCCAAAAGTCTGAAATCAAGGTGCCAGCAGGGCTGGATTCCCTCCAGAGGCTCTACGTTGATAATGCATTCCATGTCTCTCCTAGCTTCTGATGACTGCCAACAATGTTCTTCCACGGCTTGTGGCTGTTATCACTCTAGTCCCTGCCTTCGTGGTCACATTGCCTCCTCCCCTCCTCCCTGTTTCTCTGTCGAATCTCTCTCACAGGTGTTTCTTACAAGAAATTTACCACTGCATTTAGAGACCACTTGGATAATCCAGAATGACCTCTTCATCTCATGATCCTTAGCTTAATTACATCTGCAAAGACTCTTTTTCCAAATAGGACCACATTCCCAGTTTCTGGGAATTAGTTCTCGGACAGCTTTTTGCAGGCCACCATTCAACCCACTGAGAGTATCAGGATAATCTAATTACCTAGATGATTACCATGATAACCTAATGTTGTCACTAACAGTGGTGGTTTACAAAGCATGTTCATCATTTACATTAAGTACAGCAAATCATTAAGTTACCTCCTGCTCCTGAGCTATTGAAATTGTTCAAGGAGAACTGCTAGGTGCTTTGAGGGAAAAAAGATGAATTAAGTCTTCTTTCAAGGATATTATAATTTAGTAGGAAAAACAAACGTACACAAATGCAGGGAAGTTGAATGAAGGTGAAAATGCAATGCTTTGCAAAGAAGATTAAGGGGAGAGTAAAGACCTCTCGTTCCTTTTTCCTCTATTTCTTCCTCAACATTACTCCTTCTCACAAGCACTCAACACCTTATGTATATCACAAATGCCCCATTAGCTGATGTTTTGGTTCATTTCTTTTATGGACACCAAAGGCAAGTGGACACCTTTGCTAAATGTAATCTTATGCAGTTCACATGAACCCAAAATCTGTCATACTTAAAATACAGATTACATTAAAAAACACAGTAACTGCCCAATAAACTCTCAAATGAAAGCTATGTATATGCTATAGTATTGTTTCAAACTTATTTTCTTTAATAACGTGAGACTCTACAGACAATATACACTTGACCCTTGAACAACACAGGGGTTAGGGGCACTGACCTTCCATGAAGTCAATGCAAAGAGAATATCTATCCATTCTATACCTTGCCCCCTGGCTCCCCATATACAGAGAGCACTTCCTAAGTGGAAAAATTAGCACTTCCTAAGTGGTAGAATTTTTTTAATGGATGTTCTCACTCTATTACAGATTAAATACACCACATTGTGAATTAATCAAACTATCAACATGGATTGAGAAGTAGTTCACATGCCTTCTGGATCTGTGTAATTAGCTCAAAGCTGATTATCCAACTACTTTTCTATAAAAGTGAAGCCCCACAACTATAGATCTGGAGAATCCCCCCTTCAGAAGAGATCAGCAACTTGGCCTTGTGATCACATCGTGCTCCCTCAGCAACCCCACCCAAAACAAAGCTTTGGATGGTAGCCACCGTCAACTACAAAGCAGTAATTTGGAGAGTAAGTAATTAAAAGTGATTTTGCATCCACCTATATATTCTTTTTAATCATTTTACTATTTCTCTGTTGAATTATTCTAAAGGCTGAACCTTACGGTACAAAGGGCTGTTTTTTTAGAAAAACATCCGTAATACAGCATGTTCAACCTTACAAAGTCATTTTCAAACAGATAATGATCCACGTACAAAATTTTTCCAAACAATGTTTATCAACTTCTTTGTCCTTTGAACCAAAGCAAGGGGCATTCCACAGAAATGTGGAAGGTGAACAAGAAACAGCCAATAATTTTCACGAAGCTATGGTGGGCAGAGTGAGGGTTTCAGCAAAAGGCAGATGTGACAGCTTATCAAACCTTTCAGAATATTCTCCTACGTATCACCAACTTCAGGGATGAAGGCAAATGGATGCATTGGCAGAGGTATCTTGAAATTCCTGAACTTACTAAAAATATTTTCTCCGCCAACACTTCCATTCATTTTAAAACCTCCTAATCCCCTGTATTCCCTTCCAGTTTAAAATACCTAGAATAATTTCCTTTCTGCTAACCAACTTCTGACTAATCCAATAAGGAATACAAATTACTCTCAGATCAGTTACTTTTATGTTTAAAACATGAAATAGTTAACTTTATTTAGTCCAAGCAACAAGGATTTAAATGAAAATTAATATTTCTACTGAATCAAATAATAATGGTCATTTCCAACCACACTTCATCATCTGACACAATCTGGGATCATGTGATCATATGGTTGGTTGATTTACCAGCATTCATTTGACCACTGAGCACTGCACTTCATTAAATGTGGACAGTGGTCCCTCAAATTATTAATATCATCTCCAATTAACAGTTGGGGACACCAAGTCTTAGAGCTATTGCATGAGTTGTCCTAGGTGCCACATGCAGAAACTACACAAATTTGAAATCAAACCAGATACTGCCTTATGCCTGAACCCTTTCTGCCACCGGAATCAACTTTTCGCCGCAGTATGTGATGTTAGAGATTGGTCACTACGAACATTTTGGTAATTAATATAAGGTAACCAACACCATACATTGCTTTGTGATAGCATCCACATTCTGAAATCTCTCCCTTCTGGCCAAATATTGTAGAAATTTCCCCAGCCAGCTCACGGCAGTAGATGTGTGGCTTCTGAGATGCCATGAGAACCTACTACCACATGGATCCCAGTGGGAGGGGCTCTCAAGTGTCAGAAAAGCTCTAACAAAGGGGCTGACTAAAGGATATGGATTTAATGCAACGACAATAACAACAACAATCACAAAAACATCATTCCCCAGATGCATGTCACTGGAAGACATGCTAGCTGTATTTGCCTGGGTCTTCTATGAAACACACATGTTGACACATGAAACACACGTTTCTCCCAAGAACCATTACTTCTTTCAACTTCCTTAACCCAATTCTGGAAGTTCTGAGGCTCCTACAGATAAGACGTGCTTTTTGCTGAGAACAATGCAACAGCAGAGCCCTCTCTTTGGCAGTCACTACTCAAAATATGCCCACTGGCCTTCACAGTGAGAGATTTGGCCCCACCTTGGGGCAAGAAATTGTACCACCAGCAATTTTCCCTGCCAGTCCTTCTACATGACAAAGCACATATGGATGCAAATAAGCTAATCCTTCTCTGGAAGAGTAAGCTGCACCTGACAGTAGCTTACAGAAGCGCCAGACAGAGAAGATGTTATTGTGAGGTACCTAGGGGATCGCCACAAAGCAGGCTGGGAAAATTCCCACCTGGGATGCCTTAGATAAAACCTAATCATCTGCTGGGATAATTGGCCTCTGAAAGGAATACACGCTAATAATAGCATCAAGCCATAAGGTTATTAAACTGCTGAAAGGTTAGGAATATTTGCCTATTGATTAGAGGATTACTGAAGATAGGAAAGCCACCAGTTAAAATAAATGAATCAAATGACATGTAGAGGAAGATACTGTGCATCCTCTTAAGTGAAAAAGAAGATATTGAGGAACAGGTCTTCTCCTCATGTAACAGAACATAGAGAAATTTCATCAACAGCCTGATACACCTCTGTAAAAATTGGGAAACCATCTGCCCCCAATTACCACCAAACCACCAAAATAATGATGTTGGTACAAAATATATTTAGGAAAAGGAAAATATTCTTAAATGGATTTGTAGGGACTTCCCTGGTGGCGCAGTGGTTAAGAATCCACCTGCCAGTGCAGGGAACACAGGTTCAAGCCCTGGTCCGGGAAGATCCCACATGCCTCAGAGCAACTGAGCCCATGCGCCACAACTACGAAGCCTGCACTCTAGAGCCCATGAGCCACAACTACTGAGCTCGCGTGCACAACTACTGAAGCCTGTACGTCTAGAGCCTATGCTCCGCAGCAAGAGAAGCCACTGCAATGAGAAGCCCTCGCACCACAACGAAGAATAGCCCCCGCTCACTGCAACTAGAGAAAGCCCGCGCACAGCAACGAACACCCAATGCAGCCAAAAATTAAAAAATAAATTTCTTTTTTAAAAAAAAGATTTGTAAATATGTGGTCTAATTTATTTTCCAAAATATGCCCCTTTAATTTCTCTCTCTACCCTGAATTTTCTAATGACAAGAAATGTTTTAAAACATGTCTACAATATCACTGCTATTCCTCCCATAGACAGATGGGCATATATCCCCCCCTCCTTAAATATTAGTGACTTGCTTGTAACCAATGAGATGCAGGGGAAGTGATGCTGCATGACTTCCAAAGCTAGGCAAGGAAAGACAATGCAGCTTCCAACTGGTTCTCTTGGAACACTCACTCTCTAGGGGAATACAGCCTTCATATAATAAATAGCTGCCCTGAGACCACCATACTGGAGAAGGTGAGGAATGAAGCTTTTACTCACCGTACCAGCTATGGTTCCAGCTAACCACCAGCTTCAACTCCCAGTCATGTGAATGAGCCATCTTGGATGTCCTGCCAGCCAGACCTTTAGATGACTGGAGCCACAAACAACATCTGATCACAGCAGCACAACAGACCCCAAACAATGGCTCGTCAAGCCATTTCCAAATTCCTGAGCCACAAAAATATGAGCAAATAAAATGGTGGTTTTTTTCCAAACCACTAAGTTTTGGGGTAATTTGTTACACAAAACACTGTTGACCATTCCACAAACTTCCAACAAATAATAGCTAACATTTTGCAATGCCTTTCAATTGACAAGGTGCAATGATATCATCTCAATTAATTTGTATAAATATCATGTGAAACAGGTATAATAATCACTCACTGCAGTGACTGGGACAAATGCTCAATAACACAATCAGGATTCAGATCCATGTCATCTTATTCCAATGACCTTCAACATTGTGCTGACTCCCAATCATGGTAAATGAAATATTTTAAGTGGCTAAAAATTTTATCTATTCAAAAATGCTGGATAGTAATGAAAAAACTAACAGCATTGTTACTTTGCTTGTTATTTCCAGATGGACTGTCTCTTCATACGTTTATATATTTTTATAAAATTTTAAAAGTAATAATAAAGCAATTCCTGGAGAGTCTAGCTGACAGCCAATTCTTGCATTCCTTTACATTTGTAAATAACAAGATGATTTCTCTGTAATTTTACCTTCAACATTATAAGGAACAGACCAGTTTTCACAAAATGAAAAAAAGCTGAATTTTAACCAGGCATGGAGAGACTTGTATTTCACAACAACTCTCTGGATTTCACATCTTTAAACACACATTGAGAACTGATTGATTGGGGTCCTTAAAATTTAGAAGTTGCTTAATCCTAAAAGAGTTTGCCAAATCTGGCATGCCTTCTAGGTATTTCGAGTTCCCCTGCATTAATTTTTTACAATGGATAAATCAACAAAAACACATTTACTTTTTCCTATTAAGGGCACCGATGTGATACAAATAAGTATAAAATGTGCTTCCAGCCTTACAAAAGCTTACAGTCTTGTTGGGGCTATTCAGAGATAAATTTGTATGATGCAGGAGAAAGCATACTGGATTAGGAATACATTTCCCTACATACCTAAAAAGAGTGCTGTAAAGATTAAGAATGAAAATGCCTTAAAGTCACAAAACACTAAGCAAATGTAATATAAAATATGTGCAAATTAAAACTGAAAGATTTTATCCAAAACGGTGGTTGCAGCCCATGGTACAATATTTCTGCTCTGTTTTTAGAAAGTATTAACTTGTATCTAACTGACTGATTCCAAAAGAGATAGCCAATTGCTACTAACCCCTTCTGATTACATACACCACAGGAGAAGAAAAAACAAAACCAGGTTTCCTAGGAGTGGTAATCAAGATGGACATTAACGAAATTCCAGGAATTCACCATGAAGTAGGGGGTCACCAAAAGACTAAGACAAGCAAAGGCTTATTAGCAGAGATGATGCCTGATTAAAGTGAAAAAGACATACGAAATTGTGAGATATATATAAACCATTTCTATAAATTTCTTACAGCAATTTATCTAGACTCCCTGAGAATAAATATTTACATACTCTATGGTTGCTACGAAGTCTTTTCCTGAAGTTATTTCTTTCTATCACCACTAAGAGGACGTGACGTGTTCCAGAGAAATAAACTGGAGAATCAGGCATAGTTCTCTTGTATCAGGCATCTAATTTAATGCTATCAGGAAAATCTAAGAAATATGAGGTTCTCTTGAAACATTAGGGATACAGAAGAGAAGATGCCCGTTTCTCTTCATTTCTGTGTTTAAACACAAACCAGTGGACGAAACTGTCCTCCTTAAAGTGATTCAAAACACCAGCAGGATGGGACGCTGTTTTGTAAATCAGGATGCCAATATCTTGATACCAATGCCCCTGTGTTGTACTACAATCTTTTGGCCCACTTTTGGCTTCAGTTTCCTATTAAAAGAAATAACTGCAGTGGAGTTTCCTATTAAAAGAAATAACTGCAGTGGGACACAGAACGTTCAGGAAAATCTTACTAAGGAGATTCCAGTCCAAGACGGTGACCTACACACCAAACCTGCAGCTACATTTGGAACAATTTCCTCTTGAAAAAAAAAAAAAAAAAAACCTGAAAACTGGCTGAGCAGCGCCTACGCCTCAGGCGAAGGAGAAAAGGAGCAGGTGGGAGAGGCCATGCACGGAGGGCCATAAGCACCATCCCTGAGCGGCAACTCCCAGTCACAGGAGGGAGCTCAAACCCTGAGCTTCTCCCTGAGGAGTGAAGGCTCTGAACCCCACATGGGGCACCCCCAACCTTTAAGACCTGCACCTGAGACATGAGCCCCCAAAACATCTAGCTTTGAAAACCAATCACTTCACGATACCTGCACTACAGCCATCCGAGAGACAGCTCTGGAAGGGCCGCGCTCAGACTCACCAGCCCTGGGTCCGGCGAGGAAGCCGCCTCCAGCGGCTGGGGGAGAGGCTCTGTTTGCTGGTCCTGAAGCATCGGCCTGAGGGGCAGGCCTCTGATTGAACACATTTGGGAGACTGCTGGTGTTCTCTCCGAAGGAGACTGGCAGGCAGCAACTCCGTGCCCTCCTTCCAGGGCCAGGATCTCCCAGGAGGGAGTTTTCACACGTGTCAGGTACCCAGTTTTACGTCAAGTGCCCCAGTTTTATGTGAGACGCTCGGTTTTACCTCTGGTGCCCCAGCATTATGTCAGGCGCCTGGGGAGTCTGGTGCCCACGTTTACATCAGGTGCCCGGTTTGACACAAGGTGCTGGGTTTTACATCTGGTCCCCTCGCTTTACAACTGTAGCCCCTGCTTTTCGTCAGGTGCCCTGGATTTACGCCAAGTGCCCCAGTTTTACGACTGGTGCCGGGTTTTATACCAGGTACCCGGTTTTACCTCAGATGCCAGCTTTACGTCAGGCGCCCGCTTTTACGTCAGGCGCAGAGCTTACGTCAGGCGTAGGGCTTATGACAGGCGCCCGGTTTTATGTCAGGCTCCCAGTTTTACATCAAGTGCCCGGGGCTTACATAAAGTGCCCCAGTTTTATGTCAGGTCCCAGGTTTACGTCAGGTACTCGGTAATACGTTAGGTGTCGTGGTTTTACATCAGGCGCCCGGGCTTACGTCAGGCGCCAGTTTTACGTCAGGCGCCCAGTTTTACGTCAGGCGCCGGCTTTACGTGAGGCCCCGGGCTTACGTGAGGCACAGGTTTTACGTCAGGTGCCCCTGGGGTTTACATCAAGTGCCCCAGTTTTATGGCAGGTCACAGGTTTACAAAAATAAACATGTCGGGGCTTCCCTGGTGGCGCAGTCGTTGGGAGTCCGCCTGCCGATGCAGGGGACGCGGGTTCGCGCCCCGGTCCGGGAGGATCCCACGTGCCGCGGAGCGGCTGGGCCCGTGAGCCATGGCCGCTGAGCCTGCGCGTCCGGAGCCTGTGCCCCGCAACGGGAGAGGCCACAACAGTGAGAGGCCCGCGTACCGCAAAGAAAAAAAAAAAAGTAACATGTCAGGTGTCATCAGCTTTATATCTGATGCCCCGTTTGTTTGGGGTTTGTTTGGGTTTTTTTTGAAGTAAAACTTTTATTATTTGCAGTTTACGAGAATATTTAAAAATAGTCAAAAGAATCTACATACAAACTAATAGAATTAGTAAATTATTTTAGCTAGGTAGGCCTCTGGATAGATCAATAGACAAAAATTGTATTTTCATACACCAACACCAAAAAAATTGCAAGTGCAGTTTAAAATGAATTCCATTACAGAGCATGAAAAAATATTGGATATCTAAGGAAATAAGTAGATCCCCCTTATCTGTGGAGGGTATGTTTTAAGACACCAGTCCCCAACCTTCTTGGCACCAGGGACTGGTTTTGTGGAAAACAGATTTTCCACGGATTCGGGGGAGGAATCGTTCAGGCAGTCATGCCGGCGATGGGGAAACACGGGCAGCGGCAGATGAAGCTTCACCCACTCACCCGTTGCTCACCTCCTGCTGTGCGGCCCAGTTCGTAATAGGGTGTGGACCTGTATCACAGCCCGGGGGTTGGGGACCCCTGTTTTAAGACCTCCCCCTTCCAGTGGATGCCTGAAATCAAGGATAGTTCTAGACACTATGTATAAAGTTTTTCCTACGCATATGTACCTCTGATAAAGTTTAACTTATAAATTAGTTACAGTAAGAGGTTAACAACAGTAACTAATAATAAAATACAAGTTATAACAATATACCATAATAAAAATTATATAAATGTGGTCTCTCTCTCTCTCTCTCTAAATATTTTGTTGTATAGATTTACTACCTTTTCCGTCTTTTAACTAGGCACTTACACACTGTGGACAACAGTAACTAATAATAAAATACAAGTTATAACAATATACCATAATAAAAATTATATAAATGTGGTCTCTCTCTCTCTCTCTCTCTAAATATTTTGTTGTATAGATTTACTACCTTTTCCGTCTTTTAACTAAGCACTTACACACTGTGGCTGTATCTTTTGCAGTCCGAGGTGTGACAGCAAAACTAGCACCAATTTCTTTTTCCTTCTTCACAATTTCACAGACAGAACATTTGTTCTTACTAGATCTTAGCAACCTCAGCACTTAACTTATTTTTTTCCTTTATTAAGTCAAGAGCTTTCACCTTTTCACTTAAAGGAAGAACTTTATGGCTTCTCTTTGGCATATCCGAATTGCCAGCATCTCTACTCGTGCGCTTTGGGGCCATTGATAAGTAAAATAAGGTTTTCCTGAACACAAGCACTGTGATGCTGTGGTAACCAAGCAGGACCTACGGGGCCTTCCCGGGAAAGACCCCTCCCCCCAAGTCCCCTGCTTTGGGTCCTCTGTGAAGTACCTAATAACAGTATCAGATGAACGTTTCCTGAGTTGTTTTACAGATGCTAAAACCACCACCAAGTGGAAGAGGTTAACTACTTGATGACCATGATGAGCATGCAGCCCCCAGACCTGCTGCAGCGTCGGGATTGATAACGTTAACCCCTGTGACATCACCTTCTTACCTCACCATCAACCTTTCAGAGAATTGTGCCCGAGCTGATCACATACCCTGGGTGTCCCCTCCTTCACCTTGCCTTTAAAAATGCGTCCCTGAAACCCATCAGGGAGGTCAGGTGTTTTCGAACATTAGCTGTCCTGGACTCCTTGTCTGGTGCTTTACAGTAAACAGGGCACTTTCCTTCACCATAACCCGGTATCAGTAGATTGGCTTTACTGTGCATGGGCTAGCGGACCCAAATGTGGTCCAGTAACGCAGTAACAGTCGATTTGATAACCAAGAGGGCTACTAGGTAAATAACAGGTGGGACAGAGCAGGAGGGCATGAGATTTCATCATGCTACTCAGAAAGGCGTGCAATTTAAAATGTATGAATTATGTCTGAAATTTTTCATTTATTTTCAGACTCTGGATTGGTGCCCCAGTTTTACATCTGGTGCCCTGGGTTTTGTTTTGTTTTGCTTTTAAAATCTTTATTGGAGTATAATTGCTTCACAATACTGTGTTAGTTTCTGTTGCATAACAAAGTGAATCAGCTGTATGTATACATATATCCCCATATGCCCTCCCTCGGGAGCCTCCCTCCCACCCGCCCTATCCCACCCCTCTAGGTCATCGCAAAGCGTGCCCTGATTTTTGAGGCTGCCTCCAGGGGACACCTCTACATCACCTGGCTCTGGTGGCCATGGGGCCTATGCTTTCAGCCCCACAGCACTGTTTATATTTGCATATTTTAAAATCTACTGCCTGAGGATCTGGCTTCCAATCAGCCTGAATCTAGGTACTGACTGAGATTCCCCCACTTTGTAACACAGACTGGTCTTGGCAAATGCTCATCTACTAGGAGCCATTAAAAATAAAATAGGCTGGGCTTCCCTGGTGGCACAGTGGTTAAGAATCTGCCTGCCAGTGCAGGGGACACAGGTTCGAGCCCTGGTCCGGGAAGGTCCCACATGCCACGGAGCAACTAAGCCTGTGCGCCACAAGTACTGAGCCTGCACTCTGGAACCCATGCTCTGCAGCAAGAGAAGCCACTGCAATGAAGAGCAGCCCCCGCTCGCCACAACTAGAGAAAGCCCGCCTGTAGCAACAAAGACCCAATGCAGCCAAAAATAAATAAAAATAAAATAAATAAATTTTTTTTTTAAAAAGATGAAATTAAAAAAAAATAAAATAGGCTGTTTGGACAATCACTAAGGTTTGAGAGACAAGAGTGAGGCAGGATTGAACGATCAGGCTCATCTCCTGCAGAAGGCCAGTCCTTTAAGTCTGGCTACTTTATCTAATGCATAGAAACCAACTGAGAGTCCAGCAAAATGAAGAAACAAAAGAATATGTTCCAAACAAAAGAACAAGACAAGCCCTCAGAACCAAACCTTAATGAAACAGAGATAAGTACTTTATCTGATAAGGAAAATCTTACGGAGCACTGGTCAATGGGATGAAGAAATGGGGGTGGCCAACACAGGCAAGATGGAGAAACACACCAGGAAAGATAAATAAACAAGAAAAATATTAGATACTGAAAAGTACTATGAAGAGTACTACTTAAAATAGCATAATAAAACAGTAGTATTAAAATAGAGCTGATATGCAAGGTTTCTAAACCTTAGAACTTGTTACTTTGGACTGGATAACTCTCTGTTGGGGGGGTGGGTTTCTTGTGCATGGAGGGATGTTTTCCAGCATCCCTGGCTTCTACCTATTAGATGCCAGTAATATGACCCCTTCAGTTGTGACTCAAGACATTGCCAAGTGTCCCAGAGGGAGAGAGAAATCGCCCCCAGTTGAGCACCACTGCAATGGAGCCACTAGATGATACCTTTCGGCTCCAAATGTTTATCCTCATAATGAAACCCGAATACTGTACATAATGAACCTGCCCCACCCTCCCTTTTCAACCAACCTTTGTAATGATAGATGCCGTCCTCTTCTGTACCTAATTGAAAACACCATCAGACCCTGTAAAATAGATGACAAGGTGTCCTGCACTGTTGACATAGTTAAGAACCTCCATGAATAGCGCTTCTAAGCTATTATCTGGAGACCAACAGGAATGCTGAAGCGTTTCTCCACATGAAAGCACTTACCTGCACAGTCATAAAAGATAACCCATTACCATGGAAGGAAATCAAAACTGCAATAAATTTCAAAAGAGAAGAATGAGGAGGAGTAGGTATAAAGGACTAGTAGAAAATCTCAAGTGAGAACAGGCTCAACACAGAAAGGGGAGGGGGGCTGTGGAGGCCATGACTACATTGTACAGGGAGTGACCTGGCACTGCCAGTGAACAAGGAGACACTTAGAAAACTGATGCAAATGCATCAAGAGGGTCTAGAGAGTACTGTTAAGACAAAGCCTTCTCTCCGTCATCCAAATCATATTCAAATTAAGTTGGAACCATGACAAAGAAAACCTTTGTATTTGATTCTGGCCACTGAGAAATTCCATTTGGAAGCCGTTAAACAGCTCATGAAATTAAAACTCACACCTGAACTAAAAGTCTCCATCTTCCTTTGCTTGTGCTAAAATTTTAGGGCCTATCCCATAAAATATTTTGAGGACAGAAACTTCAAAAACTCTAGGAAACATGTTTAGTGAGCATAAGAAGAAATCATTGAGCTATAGATATTTATGGCAAGTAAAAACTGGCTTTCATTAGTTACCTTTTCTAAACAATACTCTTACAGATTAAACTAATTTTTAATAATTGACATGACTACTTATCTTACAAGTTTCTCTATTTTGCTTCTCTATTATATTAATACAATTTAAAGAAATAAAACACAAGAATCTTGAATTTTTTTTTAATTTTATTTAATTTTTGGCTCGTTGGGTCTTCATTGCTGCACGCAGGCTTTCTGGCTTTCTCTAGTTGTGACGAGCAGGGCTACTCTTCTGGGGGCTACTCTTCGTTGTGGTGCACGGGCTTCTCACTGTGGTGGCTTCTCTTGTTGCGGAGCACGGGCTCTAGGCACACGGGCTTCAGTAGTTGTGGCACGCAGGCTCAGTTGTAGCACACGGTCTTAGTTGCTCCACAGCATGTGGGATCTTCCTGGACCAGGGACTGAACCTCTGTCCCCTGCATTGGCAGGCAGATTCTTAACCACTGCACCACCAGGGAAGTCCCAGAAATCTTGAATTTAAAAAAATATATAATGTTAGACCAACTGCTTCCTTTGTTTTTCAGAAGAACACAAATTTTATCACAGATTTTATCACAGATTTCCCTTAAATAAGAAGTATGGATTGGAAAGGGCACAGGAGTCAGATGCCTTAAAACACCTCTTTTACCATTCGCCAGCTACATGATTCTGTTAATTCATTTAATATTGCTGAGAACCAAGTTTCTCATATAGAGATTGGATATAACAATTATATACTTTTCATGGGGTGGCTGTGAAAATAAAAAGAAATGGCATATGAGAAAAGGCTTTGCAAACCGTAAAGTTCTATCAAGTGCTGTTTTGTTATAATCTTATCATTGAATTAACATAAACTGTGGCCACAGTGTGGTTTACATAAAACATTCAAGCATGCAGATGGCCAAGAGATCCAGCTTGAAGAAACTTTAGTCAGGCTTCTTCCAGACTATAGCTCCTAACCTCCCTTTCCTCAGAGGATTTTCTCTAGAAAACATAAATTCTTTCTTTGCCCACTTGATATGTAAATCCTTTTAAAAGCCTCTAACTCCTTGTACCTTCAAGGAATATCTTCCTCCAGGAGCTGGGAGCCATCATTTTGAAACACCATCAAGCCCCCCAATCTCCCAGTTTCTGTGGTAGGGTAGGAGCCCAACTTCCATGAGCACTTTGCTCCAAGTTGTAAAACTACCTTCTGTCATGAAGATAAGAGAAAGTTTACTTTTCCTTTGGGAAAGACCATTAGCAAATACAGACAGCCTATGATCCACCCGCCCCCCCCGCCACCCCGTTCCCCAGCTATTCAAAACTCACCCACCCTTTGTTTCAGCAGAGTTAAGTTCAGACTTTAGTTCTGGCCTTTCTCCTCTTTGCAACAGCCTTGAATAAAGTCTTCCTTGCCTGTTAAATTTTGTCCTGTACAATTTTGATTTTGACGCATTTGCAAAAGCATGAAGATATATCCTAGGATTCATTTGCAGCAAAACTTAACAGCCCCCAACTCCACTTGTGACTCACCCAGGTTATAGCTCGCATTAGTCTCGTATAGATTGGAACCTCCCGGAGGTGAGGGACTAACCAAGTAACTGACTGCGTCTAACAATGTCCTCTCTATATAACCATGTATTTATGTATGTGAATCAACATGGAGTTATTACTGTTTTCAGTCCCTGAATTAGTATACATATCAGAGTTTAACTTACCAGAAGCCAGAGCACTTGAAATACTTCCACAGGTGGTCGATCTGGTGATGCTGCAAAGCAGATTGCAAGATAAACACATTTTTAAACCACTTTTTTGAGGTATGATTGACATACAAGAAGCTGTACATATTTAATGCACTTGACTTGATGAGTTTGGAGATAAGTATACACCCATGAAACCATCACCACAATCTATGCCATAAACCTATCCATCACCTCCAAAAGTTTCCTCACACCCTCCTTATTTATCATTTTTTTGGGGATAAGAACATTTAACGTAAGATCTATCCTCTTACCAAATTTTTAAGTATATAATACAGTGTTGTTAATTATAGACACTATGTTATACAGTAGATATCTAGGACTTATTCATCTTGTATAACTGAAATTTTGTACCCTTTGACTTATACCTCCCCATTTTCCCTAATCCCAGTCCCTAGCAACCACAGTTCCAACTCACTGCTTCTATGATTTACTTTCCTCTTGTAAGTGGCATCATGCACTATTTTTCCTGCTGTCTGGCTTATTTCACTTAGCATAATGCCCTCCATGTTCATCCATATTGTCACAAATGGCAGGATTTCCTTCTTTTTAAAGCTTGAATAACATTTCATTTTATGTGTTTGCCATATTTTCTTTAGCCATACATCTTTTGATGGCATTTAGGTTGCTTCCATGTCTTGGCTATCGTGAATAATGCTACAGTGAACATAAGAGTAAAGATCTCCATTCGAAATACTGATTTAATTTCCTTTTAACATATACCCAGAGTGGTATTGCTGGATCGTAGGGTAGTTCTACTTTATTTTGAGGAACTGCATACTGTTTTCCACAGTGGCTGCACCAAACTTACATTCCCAGCAGTAGTGCACAAAGGTTCCCTCTTCTCATTCTCCCAACACTTATCTTTTGTTTTGGGGTTTGTTTGTTTGTTGTTTTTCCTTTTTTTAATATTTTTTTAATATTTCTTAAAATATTTATTTACTTACTTGGCAGCATCGGGTCTTAGTTGGGCACACGGGATTTTCATTGCCACGTGCAGGATCTTCCTTCTGGCATGTGGGATCTTTAGTTGCGGCATGCAGAATCTTTAGTTGCAGCATGTGGAATCTTTTTCAGTTGCGGCATGCGAACTCTTAGTTGTGACATGTGGGACCTAATTCCCTGACCAGGGATTGAACCCTGGGCCCCTGTGTTGGGAGCACAGTCTTAGCCACTGGACCACCAGGGAAGTCCCCTGTCTTTTTTATTTTATTTTATTTTTTTATTTTTTTAGTTAAGAGATTTTATTCTAATAGCTGTAATTACAGTGCTTGTTTATCGAAAGGAAAACTGAAAACAAGTATACAAAACACTTGATTACTAATCGTGTTTTGAAAGCAGTAAGAGGTTCCACAACACCAAATAAACCAGTTCTGAGGTTTTCCCCAAGATAAAGTTTAACAGCTCCAGCTTCTTCAGTGTTTATCAAAATACAAAAGAAAAAAGTAGAGGTTATCATTTTTCGATGGCAAATCTGACCGTTGCAGGCTGAGGGAGTGAAAGCACATGTAGACGGGGCTCCGAAGAGCTGGGGCTCAAGGATGACCACCCGTGCTCCTGCTGGTGAAACCCCGAGAACCCGGAGCAGGTAAGCAAGGGGACTGCAGGGCTCCCGCGCAAACCAGAGCGTTTCCAACCAAAGTGCCCATGCTGACCCAAGCAAAGGCTGGGGTTCCTCCAAGGGGTCTGAGAGCGGCGGCTGCAGCCTCCAGCCCATCTCCTGGACGGCCATGTAAGCACAGATGCAAGCACAAACGCTAGGGGGTGTGGGATGACCCAAGACAGAGCAAGTCACAGGGACCCCCTATTGTGACCATGCAGAATGGATCATGGCTGGTTCTGCCCCGTTTCATGTTCCCAACGGGAAACAGACCACTAGTGGACTGGACTCACTAGGCACATTTCTCCCTTCTGTGTGTTCAAGTGTCCTCCTTATCTTGTATTTGTAACTATTTTTTTAAATGCACTGAGTTTGGGTTAAAAACCAGCAATCAAAATGGATCTCAATACAGATCTAAAGCCCAGGGGAGGAGCATCGGGCTTGTCTGACACAGTGACTCCTGGATGACCCGTGTGCCTAAAATCCCTTCTCAGTACTAAACAGTGGGTTGGTTATCTTTTTATAATTAAAAAAAAAAGCTGAGTAATATTGCATAGGAGTACCAGAAACTGCCTCATTGGAAACAAAAACTATTTACATTAAATAAACACAGAGGTGCAGGCTGCGTCTGCACATTTACAGCATGGTGAAGCACACGGTGACCGACCATGGAGACAGCTTCTGGCACTCACACCCCAGGGGCACGTTTGCCACATGAGAGTAAAGCAAGGGTAGAGGGAGGGAGTGAGAGGGGAAGAGAGAGGAGTACAGCTCGCTTCTGGTTCTGGAGCTGGTTGGACAGCCAGTCCAGTCCCTCATACAGCCTGTCCCCGCTGGTGGCACAGGTGGCCTGAATGTACCAGTTCCTGTGGCGCAGAGAGTGCAGACCCAGCTTGTTTGTGATTTCAGCTGCATTCATGGCATTGGGGAGGTCCTGTTTGTTAGCAAACTCTGAGCAGCACGGCATCTCTGAGCGCGTCTTCTGCCAGCATCCTCATAAGCTCCTCTCGGGCCTCATTCACACGCTCTCTGTCCTTGCTGTCAACCATGAAGATGAGACCTTGTGTGTTCTGGAAGTAGTGGTGCCACAGAGGCCGGATCTTGTCCTGGCCGCCCATGTCCCACACAGTGAAGCTGATGTTCTTGTATTCCACGGTTTCCACGTTGAAGCCTAGAGTGGGAATGGTGGTCACGATTTCACCAGCTTCAGTTTGTACAGGATGGTGGTCTTTCCCACAGCAACTAGGCCCACCAAGAGAACGCACATTTCTTTTTTGCCAAAAAGACCCTTGAAGAGGTTTGCAAAGATATGCCCCATGCTGTAGACCCGTGGGAGCAACACCAGCCAGAGAAACCCTGGGCGGCTGGCGCAGCTGCTACCCTGAGGCAGAGGCTGGTTTCGCTCCCGCAAGATGGCTGCTCTGACGGCGGCCCCCCTGTTTTTTTTAAATTATAGCCATCCTGGTATGTGTGAGGTGATATCTCATTGTGGTTTTGATTTGCATTTCCCTGATTACTGGTGATGTTGAGCACCTTTTCATATACCATTTGGCTATTTGTATGTCTTCCTTCAAAACCGATGCATTTCAATGCAACTTTAGAAAATAACGATTTGAAGACGGATTATAGATTTGTAAATATGCAAATCTCAAGGAATAGCAATATCAAACATTTGTCAATATTAAACATAATTTAAACCTAGTTAATTTAGCTCTAAAATGTTTTACTGAAAGATGCAGAAAGAATAGATGTGGCACAGGTACAAGACAAATGAGAAGAGTACAATCTCAGGAAAAAATAGAGAATATAAAACTCCGCTCTTAAAATCCTTCTATAGTTTCCAATTACTTAAAGCAAAAAGTAAAACACCATAACACATCAAAAACTTTGGCCAAATCTGGACCAAATCAAATTTCTCCCCTTTCTCTCTTTGCATTTGCTTCTCCATCCCTTATACTCAGTGTCTCCTTGTGAATGGAAAGGAACTTCCCCCTACATCCCAGAACTTGAAACAGCCAAATCTATTACTACAATCACCTAAAACCTTTTTTTACATGAGACAGTTTACAAATGGGTCACACAATCGCTGTGTCACACCCAAATCCAAAAGCCCTATGAAATCTCCTCCCATCTCAATATGACTAGGACTCTACATTTTTCAAGGCAAGTTCATCTATCATCTTTACCATCACTAGCAGTGAGTTTATTATTATTAAGTCCACTTTATTTGTGAGAAATCTGATGCTGATAGAGTTTATTTCTTGCAGCTTTATGAGGTACACAAAACTTCACGTATTTAATATGTACAATTAGATGCTGAGAGAGTATAAATTTCTTACTTGTATCAAGATAGGACTTAAGAAAGTCCTTCAGCCCATTTCTATGTGGGATGATCAGATCCCAGGAGTGATAAAAAGCAAAATCTGATTCCGTACAGCCTGCTGTATGTTCCCAGAAGGGTGCTAGGATTGAAATGCACCCAAAGTGATAAAAGATGGACATAACATCCCCAGGACAACCAACAGGGTTAACTTAAGTTTTTCCTGATTCCGCAGAGCAGCAGGTAAACACATAACACAGACTTAGAGTGACAGGGGCTTCTCTGTATAGTCATAAGAACGTAAAGGCCAGAGGGGCAGACTGGCCTTCTTCTCGGACCCAGGTTGAGCTTCCTGAAAAAACCTGCCTGCCTATGGAGCGCCTCTCCACATACGGGCTGTGTCATTGTCTAAGGCTGTGGAAACTGCCCCTCCAAAGGGAAGAATACTCCTGAGCGTCCAACTTGCTATAGCCATCACCACGCTGTTAAATCCTTTATCCTTTACCTACTTTAAAGGGATTTGTGTCTTTTGCCTGTGTCTCTTGATATCTCACCATCAATCACTTTCTCCCTTGTGAAAAACATGCAGAGAATCACAAAATAAATAAATAGATTTGGTAGTTCAGAAATTCCAATTACATGCCCAATACCCTTCTACTTTCTGCTTAATATGTAAAGGAATCCTGTAATACAAACCTTGTAAATCACAGAACTGATCCCAAAGTCTAAAATCAGAAAATAATAAAGGCTTTACTAGTGGGAAGCAGCCACATAGCACAGAGAGATCAGCTCGGTGCTTTGTGACCACCTAGAGGGGTGGGATAGGGAGGGTGGGAGGGACACACAAGAGGGAGGAGATATGTGGATATATGTTTATGTATAGCCAATTCACTTTCTTATACAGCAGAAACTAACACACCACTGTAAAGCAATTATACTCCAATAAAGATGTTTAAAAAAAAAACCCTATCAGAGAGTGTCAAGTGACAATTAAGCTGCATCTGGTGGCAGGCTTTATAGTGGCAAGTGAGTTGATGTACTTCAATTGTACAGCTGCATCTGGTGGCAGGCTTTAAGTCAGAATCCGACACTTATTTTAGTCCATGCGTAGCCCGCCCATTATTTTATTTACCACCTCCGTCCGCGCCTCTTTCCCACACTGCACACTTGTCTCAGTCAGTTTTGGTAAGCCCACAAGCTAACCCTAGCCAAAATGAGTGAAAAACAAATGTCTCTGGAGAGCTTCTTTGAAAAGGGGGAAAGACCCAATGATGAGACAGCAGAAGACTCTAAGACTGCCCACAAAAAGAAAGCTGCATTTAAAAGAAAATACCAAAAGTCCTACTTAAATTCATTGCAACAGGTGATTCACATTATCCAAGCCCACTTTGTATAATATGTGGCTACCGGCTATCCAACAAAGCCATGAAACCTTCAAAACTGCTCACCTATCAGCTCTCAAAAGAGTTTGAGCGGGGCTTCCCTGGTGGCGCAGTGGTTGCGCGTCCGCCTGCCGATGCAGGGGAACCGGGTTCGCGCCCCGGTCTGGGAGGATCCCACATGCCGCGGAGCGGCTGGGCTCGTGAGCCATGGCCGCTGAGCCTGCGCGTCCGGAGCCTGTGCTCCGCAACGGGAGAGGCCACAACAGTGTGAGGCCCGCGTACCACAAAAAAAAAAAAAAAAAAAGAGTTTGAGCATTACTTCCCAACCACAAAAGACCCCTAAACTGGGAAGGAATGGATCCGTGACCCATTTGTGAATAAGCCAGGTGAATCGATTTTGTCCATGCTAGAAGAGGATCAACTGCTTGAGATCACAAATGACGGTGGCCTTAAAAGTATGTTTGAGACAACTTCAAATCTCTATACGTTCTGGATTAAAGTCAAGGCAGAATATCCTGAGATTGCCACAAAAGCACTGAAAAGCCTGCTTCCATTTCCAGCGTCCTATCCTTGTGAAGCAGGGTTTTCTGCAGTGACAGCAACCAAAACGAGATCACGGAGTAGACTGGACATAAGCAACACACGTCAGGTATCACTGTCTCCCATCACCCCCAGATGGGACCATCTAGTAGCAGGAAAACAAGCTCAGGGCTCCCACTGATTCTGCATTATGGTGAACTGTATAATTATTTCATTATAAATTACAATGTAATAATAATAGAAATAAAGTGCACAATAAATGTAAAAAAAAAAGAAAATAATAAAAGCTTTAAAGTTGTTGAGGGAGTTCTGTTTCTGATTAGGATGTAGAACAGTGCAAAAGACCATCATCTCCATGGTAACGACAAGAAAAACAAAATTACTTTTCTATAAAGCTATCAAAGAGCCGTGACAAAAAAGCAAAGAAGCCTTAATGAACTATGTTCCAGAGAGAGACAAGCAAAGAGCCGCAGATGCTTCCACACTTAGCAGCAAATTCCAATCTGACTTTGCAAATTCCTAGCAAACTTGCCAGAGATGGAAGGGGGAGGGATTAGGAGAAACAAGCAGGTTTTAACAGTGAGGACAGGCAAAGGACAGAAT
This sequence comes from Physeter macrocephalus, assembly GCF_002837175.3. Classification (NCBI taxonomy): domain Eukaryota; kingdom Metazoa; phylum Chordata; class Mammalia; order Artiodactyla; family Physeteridae; genus Physeter; species Physeter macrocephalus. Next base: position 44,628,966 of record NC_041230.1, on the reverse strand, counting down.
CTATGATAGCTCAAATACAAAAAGAACTGTTCAGGCCAACATATCTCCAATCTCCCACCCGCTAGGAATTTTTCTGAGAAAGTAGCAGAAATAATTATGAGGACAGGGCTAGTTAAAAGACAGAAAAATTTTTGGCCATTTCATGGTGCTCAGATCCCAGGACCCTGTAAAACTTGAATCCGTAAGTAAATCATAAGCGACTAAGCTAAAAATCAAATCCTTTCAAGTTCAAACTTGGGAAAATCAAAAGGATTAATTTGTCCCTTAGTTGTAGCAACAGTAGTAAAGAACATTGGGGGTTTCCCTATCTTGGCTATTGTAAATAATGCTGTGATGAACATAGGAGTGCACATATCTTATCAAATAGGAGTTTTCATATTCTTTGGATAACTATACAGAAGTGCAATAGCTGGATCAATGATACTTCTATCCTTAATTTTTTGAGGACTCTCCATACTGTTTTCCATAGTGGCTACACCAATTTACATTCCCACCAACAGTGCAGGAGGGTTTCCTTTTTTCCACATCCTCTCCAACACTTGTCATTTCTTTCCTTTTTGATGATAGCCATTCTAAGGGGCGTGAGGTGATATCCCATTGTGGTTTTGATTTGCATTTCCTTTATAATTAGTGATGTTGAACATCTTTTCATGTGCCTTTTGGCCATCTGCATGTTTTCTTTGGAAAAGTGTTTGTTCAGATCCTCTGCCCATTTTTTAATTGGACTGTGGTTTTTTGTCATCGTGTTGTATGAGTTCTTTACATATTTTGGAATATTAACCCCTTATCTGAGATATGATTTGCAAATATATTCTCCCATTCAGTAGGTTGTCTTTTCACCTTGTCAATGATTTCCTTTGCTGTGCAGAAGCTTTTTCGTTTGATTAGGTCTCACTTGTTTATTTTTTATTTTGTTTCCCTTGACTGAGGAGACATGCAAAAACATATTGCTAAGACCCACGTCAAAGAGCGTACTGCATACGTTTTCTTCTAGGAGCTTTATGGTAAGCATACAACCTAAGTGTCTATCAATGAATGAATGGATAAAGAAGATGTGATACATATATATATACACAATGGAATACTCCTCAGCCATAATAAAAAAAAGATGAGATTTTGCCATTTGTGACGACATGGCTGGACCTTCAAGGTATTATGTTAAGTGAAATAAGTCAGATGGAGAAAGACAAATATAATATGATTTCACTCATATGTGGGCTATAAAAAAAGTTAAAGTTTTTGATTAATTTTTCTTGGAGTATAGTTGATTTACAATGTTGTGTTAGTTTCTGCTATACAGCAAAGTGAATCAGTTATACATATACATATATCCACTCTTTTTTAGTGGTAAGCATACAACCTAAGTGTCTATCAATGAATGAATGGATAAAGAAGATGTGATACATATATATATACACAATGGAATACTCCTCAGCCATAATAAAAAAAAGATGAGATTTTGCCATTTGTGACGACATGGCTGGACCTTCAAGGTATTATGTTAAGTGAAATAAGTCAGATGGAGAAAGACAAATATAATATGATTTCACTCATATGTGGGCTATAAAAAAAGTTAAAGTTTTTGATTAATTTTTCTTGGAGTATAGTTGATTTACAATGTTGTGTTAGTTTCTGCTATACAGCAAAGTGAATCAGTTATACATATACATATATCCACTCTTTTTTAGATTCTTTTCCCATATAGGTCATTACAGAGTACTGAGTAGAGTTCCCTGTGCTATATAGTAGGTTCTTATTAGTTATCTATTTTATATATAGTAGTGTGTATGTCAATCCCAATTCCCAATTTATCCCTCCCCCCCTTTCCTCCTTGGTAACCATAAGTTTGTTTTCTCCATCTCTGACTCTATTTCTGTTTTGTAAATAAGTTCATTTATACCGTTTTTTTAGATTCCACATATAAGTAATATCATACGATATTTGTCTTTCTCTGTCTCACTTAACTTCACTCAGTATGACAATCTCTAGGTCCATCCATGTCACTGCAAATAAAAATAAATGAACAAACCAAACCAAACAAACAAACCAAAAAATAACAACCACATAGAGTTGTGGTTACCAGAGGGGAAGGGTGGGCTGGGTGAAATGGGTGAAGGGAATCAACTGCATGTTGATGGACGGATTTTTGGTGGTGAGCACACTATAGTGTACACAAAAGTACTGGAGTCAGACAAGTACAGCAGTCAGACAAGAAAAAGAAATAAAAGGTATTTAAATTGGAAGGGGGGACTACCCTGGTGGTCCAATGGATGGGACGCCATGCTCCCAGTGCAGGGGGCCCATGTTCAATCCCTGGTCAGAGAGCTGGATCCCACATGCATGCCGCAAGTAGGAAATCCACATGCCACAACTAAGAAGTCCACGTACTGCAACGAAGATTCTGCGTGCTGCAACAGAGACCTGGCGAAGCCAATAAATAAATAAATAAATAGATAGATATTTTTTTAAATAAATAAATAAATTGGAAGGGAAGAGGCAAAATTGTCATTATATGCAGATGACATGATACTACATATAGAAAACCCCAAAGACTCCACACAAAAGCTACTAGAACTGATAAACGAATTCAGCAAGGTAGCAGGATATAAGATTAACATTCAGAAATCAGTTTGCTTTTCTTTACACTAACAATGAAATATCAGAAAGGGAATGTACAGAAAATACCTTTTAAAATCACACCCCAAAAAATAAAATACTTAGGAATAAACCTGACCAAGGCGGCGAAAGACTTATTCGCCAAGAACTATAAAACATTAATAAAGGAAATTGAAGATTACTCAAAGAAATGGAAAGACATCCCATGCTCTTGGATTTGAAGAATTAATATTGTTAAAATGGCCATACTACCCAAAGCAATCTACAGATTTAATGTAATCCCTATCAAATTACCCATGACATTTTTCACTGAGCTAGAACAAATAATCTTAAAATTTATATGGAACCATAAAAGACCCAGAATTGCCAAAGCAATCCTGAGGAAAAAAGAATAAAGCAGGAGGCAAAACTCTCCCAGACTTCAGATAATACTACAAAGCTACAGTAATCAAAACAGCATGGTACTGGCACAAAAACAGACATATGGATCAATGGAACAGAATAGACAGCCCAGAAATAAACCCACACACCTACAGTCAATTAACCTTCAACAAAGGAGGCAAGAATATACAATGGGAAAAAGTCTCTTCAGCAAGTAGTGTCAGGAAAGTTGGACAGCCTCATGTAAACCAATGAAGTTAGAACACACCATCTCACCATACACAAAAATAAATTCAAAATGGCTTAAAGACTTAAACATAAGACCTGACACCATAAAACTCCTAGAAGAGATCATAGGCAAAACATTCTCTTACATAAATCATACCAATTGTTTCTTAGGTCAGTCTCCCAAGGCAATAGAAATAAAAACAAAAATAAACAAATGGAACCTAACCAAACTTACAAGGTTTCACCCAGCAAAGGAAACCATAAACAAAAGGAAAAGACAACCAACTGAAGGGGAGAAAATATTTGCAAATGATGCGACCAAAAAGGGCTTAATTTCCAAAATATACGAATAGCTCATACAACTCAGCAACAACAAAGCAAACAACCCAATCAAAAAATGGGCAGAAGACCTAAATAGATATTTCTCCAAAGAAGAAATACAAATGGCCAATAGGCACATGAAAAGATGCTCAACATTATTAAAGAAATACAAATCAAAACTACAATGAGGTACCACCTCATACCAGTCAGAATAGCCATCATTAAAAACTCTACAAATAACAAATGCTGCAGAGGATGTGGAGAAAAGGGAACCGTCCTACACTGTTGGTGGGAATGTAAGGTGGTGCAGCCACTATGAAAAACAGTATGGAGGTTCCTCAGAAAACTAAAAATAGAATTACCATATGATCCAGCAATTCCATTCCTGGTCATATAACCAGACAAAACTCTAATTCAAAAAGATACATGCACCCCTATGTTCATAGCAGCACTATTCACAATAGCTAAGATATGGAAACAACC
>NC_041230.1:44615506-44620164 GCF_002837175.3 Physeter macrocephalus | reverse complement strand
CCAAAGAAGAAATACAAATGGCCAATAGGCACATGAAAAGATGCTCAACATTATTAAAGAAATACAAATCAAAACTACCATGAGGTACCACCTCATACCAGTCAGAATAGCCATCATTAAAAACTCTACAAATAACAAATGCTGCAGAGGATGTGGAGAAAAGGGAACCGTCCTACACTGTTGGTGGGAATGTAAGGTGGTGCAGCCACTATGAAAAACAGTATGGAGGTTCCTCAGAAAACTAAAAATAGAATTACCATATGATCCAGCAATTCCATTCCTGGGCATATAACCAGACAAAACTCTAATTCAAAAAGATACATGCACCCCTATGTTCATAGCAGCACTATTCACAATAGCTAAGATATGGAAACAACCTAAATGTCCATCAACAGATGAAGGGATAAAGAAGATGTGGTACACATTTACAATGGAATACTACTCAGCCATAAAAAAGAATGAAATAATGCCTTTTGCTGCAACATGGATACAACTAGAGATTATCATACTAAGTGAAGTAAGTCAGAAAGAGAAAGACATACGATATCACTTGTATGTGGAATCTAAAATATGACACAAATGAACCTATCGATGAAACAGAAACAGATTCACAGACATAGAGAACAGATTTGTGGTTGCCAAGGGGGAAGGGGTTGGGGGAGGGATAGTGAGAGGTTAAACAAGGTCCTACTGTATAGCACAGAGAGCTATATTCAATATCTCATGACAAACCATAATGGAAAAGAATATTAAAAAAGAATCTATATATATATATGTATTACTGAATCACTTTGCTGTATAGCAGGAATTAACACTATATTATAAATCAACTATACTTCAATAAAAAAATTAAATTAAATTAAAAATTTTGGGTGGTGAGCACACTATAGTGTATACAGAAGTAGAAATATAATGTTGTACACGTGAAACATAATGTTATAATATATACGGTATTATATATATAAATGTATATAATTTTACTACAATAAAATTTTTAATTAAAATTAATTAATTAATAATAAATAAAGTAAGTTGGTGGTTGAGCTGAAGGACAAAGTGAGATCTCCTAAATTATAACTGAATCAGCTACAAACTGAAACTAACTGCAACTGTAATTCAGCTCTGACCCAGATAGAAGTCAGGGGAATCTAAAAGAACAGACCTGGTATTGGCTGCCTGGTTGAAGGAAGTTCTTGCACTGAGAATAAAGAAAAGAAGAAAAATCATCATATTTCACTTTTGACTGTTCTTTAATGACTGGTATACAATAAAAGTTTATAAGACATGTAAAGGAGCAGGTGAATTGACCCATAATCAAGAGAAGGAAATTCAATAAAGAAAGACTTACTGGAACTTCCCTGGTGGCACAGTGGTTAAGACTCCGCACTCCCAACGCAGGGGATCCAGGTTCAATCCCTGGTCAGGGAACTAGATCCCACATGCATGCCGCAACTAAGAGTTCGTACACCACAACTAAGGAGCCCACATGCCACAACTAAGGAGCCCACCTGCTGCAACTAAGACCTGGCACGACCAAATAAAAATAAATAAATAATTTTTTTTTTTTAAGACTTACTAATGGGGCTTCCCTGGTGGCGCAGTGGTTGAGAATCCGCCTGCTGATACAGGGGACACGGGTTCGTGCCCCGGTCCGGGAAGATCCCACGTGCCGCGGAGCGGCTGGGCCCGTGAGCCATGGCCGCTGAGCCTGCGCGTCCGGAGCCTGTGCTCCGCAACGGGAGAGGCCACAACAGTGAGAGGCCCGCGTACCACAAAAAAAAAAAAAAAAAGACTTACTAATGACTCTGAAATCTACAGACAAAGACTTTAAAACAAGTGTTACAAATATGTTAAATAATTGAAAGAAAAAGATAAATTGAATGAGTTTAGAGACGGTGGATTTTATGAGGGATCTGTAAACTTAAAATAAATAAAATTCAAATTATCAAGCTGAAAAAAAACAATTTTTTAAATAATTGAATACTGCTGGAGGCCGCAGTCCCTCTCTGCCTGGGCCTCTCCACACTGCTGCATGCGCTTTTGCACAGTATGGTTGTCGTATTCCAAGAGTAAGTGCCCCAAGAAACAGGCAGTAGAAGCTTCCAGTTTCTATTGTCAACAAGCACAGAACCCAGATTCAAGGATGGAGACATAGACCTCACTTCTCAGTGGAAGGAATGTCACAGAATTTGGGGGCCATTATTGAACCCACCACCACAAGAGAATGGATAAACAAACCACGGTCTATTGATGCGAAGTATTTCTACTCAGCAATTAAAAAAGGATGGACTATTAATTCACACAACTTGGATGTATTTCAAAAACATTATGTTTAGTGAAAGAATCCAGACTCATAAGGAATAAATACCAAATCATTCCACTTACATAAAGTTCAAAAACAATCAGAACTAACTTATAATGAGAGATATCAAAAGAGTACTTGCCTCTTGGGGAGCAATGGACTGAAACGGGGCACTCAGCAACTTTGAAGGTGATGAAATATTCTATATCTTTATTCCCACGTTGCCTTCATAGGTTTATAGGGGTGTCAAAGCTCACTGAACTGTACACTTAAGACCTTTGCATTTTACTGTATATAAATTAGACTGAAATAGAGCTGTTCAAAACACAAATAAAAAATTATTGAATGGACATATATACACTACCAAACATAAAATAGATAGCTCGTGGGAAGCAGCCGCATAGTACAGGGAGATCAGCTCGGTGCTCTGTGACCACCTAGAAGGGTGGGATAGGGAGGGTGGGAGGGAGGGAGATGAAAGAGGGAAGACATATGGGGACATATGTATATGTATAACTGATTCACTTTGTTATAAAAGCAGAAACTAACACACCATTGTAAAGCAATTATACTCCAATAAAGATGTTAAAAAAAATTTTCATGGCAAAAAAAAAAAATTACTGAAACACAAGCACTTATGTGGTTCTGGATTGGATAGTGATTTCTACCAACCAGCTATAAAAAATATAACTGGGACACCTGGAAATAGTTTATTATGTTTCAGATATTAGGTGACATAAAATTTCCTCATCTGTAGAGACCAAGATAGTCAACTGAAAAAAGCATATCATAAAACAATGTGTACTGATCACTATGGTTAAAAATATAATATTATAGTGAAAATGCTATCACACTGTCATGGTGGATACATCATTACACAGTTGTCCAAACACATAGAATGTACAACACCCAGAACAAACTCTAATGTAAACTATGGAATTTGGCTGATAATGATGTGTCAATATAGGTTCATCAGTTGTAACACATGTACACACTCTGGTTGGGGGTCTTGATAGTGAGGTAGGCTATGCCTGTGTGCGGAGAGGGGGCGTATGGGAAGTCTCTATATCTTAATTTTCTGTGAACCTAAAACTGCTCAAAAATGTCTTAAAAATATAGATAGACACATAATATTACTCATATATATTCTTAGGGAAAATGTAGGTGGAGTGTTACTAGAGTGTTACTGTGGTAATCTCCGTGCCGTGGGAATGTATGTTTTTATTTTATATCTTTGTTTGCATGGCATTTCTTATAGAAGTACTGCTTCTATAATAATAAAGGTTTACATAATTAACTTGCATTTTGTTTGTGAAAACAGTGTTGAAAATTCTTTTCTAAAAATCTGTTCCCAAAATATGCCATTTTTACCTAGTATTATTTCAATTAGACTGTAGTATGTGCAGTATTTAGTATAAGATTTAATAAAGCATAACAGGTAACTTTTATGAAACCCTTAATATATGCCAATCACCGTGTTTTGCTCTTGCATTTAAACCTTGCAACAGCCGTGTGAGAAAGGTGCTATTACTTTTCCCATTTGCAGATGAGGAGCCGGAAGCCCAACACAGTCACCAAACTACGAGAAGTCAGAGTCTCCCCTCGTCATCACTCCTATGCAATCACTCACAGTTTCCATGCTACACGTGCATAATCTCCTTCATTCTCAAAGCACTATTTTGAGATTGCAATGGCTCATCTGGTGAAACCAAGGATCCTAAGAAGTAGAATAACTTGCCCGAGGTCACAAGCCAGCCACTGGCATAGCCAGTGATATGAAAGCAGGTATGTCTGCTATTGACCAGCAACTGCTACACTGAATCCCTGGCTTTATCAGCAGGACACAGTGTTTTCATGTGAAGCTCTAGCAGAGACGTTATTAACGCCATGCTTCCACTGCACAACTTGTAAAATGCCCCGATAAGAGATATTTATGAATGGTTGTTGGAAGGAAATGCGTCCATCCATTTTTTTATAATCTAGAGCTAAAGCCCGATTATCAGAACCTTGCAAGTTCAGAACATATTATCCTGGCCTGCTGCAAAATTGCTTTCCCTGAGTTCAACGTTCTGTCCTCAGCACCTACTGAGGGATGAGTCAAGAAAACATTCCACAAATCCCGCAAATGTGTTTGCAACAGAGAAGTCATAAGTGAATATTTTTACCTTGTTTCTCTTACTCTCCTGTTGATAAGGCGAAGCTCCCAATGAGAACTATCCTTTAAAATTAGGTACTGGGGGGCTTCCCTGGTGGCGCAGTGGTTGCGCGTCCGCCTGCCGATGCAGGGGAACCGGGTTCGCGCCCCGGTCTGGGAGGATCCCACATGCCGCGGAGCGGCTGGGCCCGTGGGCCGTGG
>NC_041230.1:44609845-44615090 GCF_002837175.3 Physeter macrocephalus | reverse complement strand
CCCGTGCCCCACAAAGGGAGGGGCCACAACAGTGAGAGGCCCGCGTACCACAAAAAAAAAAAAAAAAAAAAAAAAAAAAAACACTCAAATAGTGCTTACCTTGTGCCAGCCACTGTTCTAAATGCTTTACTAATACTGGCATATTTGATTTAATCCTCATAACATGCCTATATAACGAAGTTACTTCTATCATTCTTATTAAGCTTATGAAGAAACGGAGGCACAGGGTGATTACTTAATTTGCCTAAGGTCATACAGTTAATAAGCACTTTTTTTTCCTTACTTACAATTTGAAAACAAATGTGTTTTCTTTCTCACTGGGGTTGCTAGGAGGTTTGGAAGAGAATTTTTACCGAACCCTAGAATTTTTGTAGGATTCTTTACCTGTAAACATGCATTTTGTTTTCCTTTGAAGTTCTAATACTGCATTGTATGTTGCATTTTCTTTGTTCCTGGATGGATAGATACAGGAATAAAAATAAGGATGGAGCCAAAGACTGAGATCTAGATAAAACTACAATTATGTGTGCAATTCCTATATGCTAAGACAAGTACTTTGTAACATTAAGTCCAGGGGAAAGAATCATTTCTGTATTTGATTAAAGGTTTAATATAAATTCAAGTTAAATCAAATTCTGAAACAAAGATATAAAGGTAATTCAAATAAGAGACTAAATATGTTTAGGCAAAAGGGAGGAGAATGGTAATTTTTAATATAAATTTTAACAAATAATGGTAATTTTTTAATGCACAAATTCAATGAGTTCAGAAGAAAAGGTAAAAGTATAAATAGGAGTTTGTCATACTGCCCAGAGCTTATCGTTTTTTAAAGCAATTTTTCTTGTACAGGGTCCAGAAAAGCAATAAATTTAACAAGGCACAGGAAAGCAATCAGGAGCCCAGGTATAAAGACCACATACTAGAACACAGTGACACTAAGAAATACCTGTTCTTTTGTCTTTTGTTGCAAATAAGATCCTTCAGCAACAACAGATTTTCATTTGTAATCATTCACAGCCAATTCCAATTTAGTGCAGATGTTCTGCAGCTGAACCAAAGCTCCTTCACATGGGGAAGTATTTTTCAATTTTGTCTATGATACTCCTTCGTCAGAAAAGGGACGAGAAGAACAGTTCCCATGGGCAGTAGAAGGCATCTGTGAAAAGAAACACCCATTTATTTGGATGCTATTTCTTTATCAAGTTACTTATTCACTGATCATCCCTCTAGGAAACATGCTAAAGATATTTCCACTATTATTACATCAGCATAGGAGTTGAGAAACCAGTTGAACATTTCTCTGACCAAAAGTATTACATTTTCCAGGCAACAATCTCACCTGTGTATGGGAGTGGTGAGAGTCTGCTTCCAGGGATACCTGTGTGTTTTAGCCTGCTCAGGCTGCATTAACAAATACCAAAGGCTTCGTGGCTCCAACAGAGAAGTTTTTCTCACAATTCTGGAGGCTGGAAGTCTGAGATCAAGGTGTCAGCAGGGTTGATTTCTTCTGAGGCCCCTCTCCTTGGCTTGTAAATGGCCACCTTCTCCCTGTGTCCTCACATGGTCTTCCCTCTATAGGTGCCTGTGTCCTTATTTCTGCTTCTTATATTGGGTTAGGACCCACCCTAATGACCTCATTTTACCTTAATTGCCTCTTTTAAAAGCCCATCTCCAAATACAGTCACATTCTGAGGTACGGTTAAGACTTCAACATGTGAATTTTAGGAGATCTAATTCAGCTCATAAGACAATGTGGACGCATGTGCTTCCTCATCTCTCTACGATGTTCTAAGCAGACTAGGTATTTTGCGGCCGAGACATCAATCACAGCAGCCCCATTTCTCAGAAGCCACATGAGTAACTTAAAAAGCTGATGATTTTATGCCAGAAGACTTAAGATTTTGACTATAAAATAAAGATCTCAGTTTTTTAAACTCATATGTGACATAAATATGAATTGAGAAAATATCCCAAATTAGAAAATCAGAATATTAATAAAAGTGACATTTTAATTACTGAGGCCCCGGCGAGGCATTAAGAGAGCACTCAAGGAGAACAGACCAGGAGTTGAGAGGTGAAAAAAGGGAGCCACTACTCCTTCAGAAAACTTAAATTGTGTTCTCTCTGTTTTAACACAAAACTTCCCATTACAACACCCTCATCAAATCAAAGAATCAAAATAAAATTGGAAAGGGCAGATTACACCTGAATAAATGCAGCCTTCCTAACAGCCAAAGAAGATGCTGGCGAGGGTGTCGCTGTTGTCTATAAATAAAACAAAAGGACTGTGAGCCACAGCTACTGCAGCCCGCGCGCCTAGAGCCCGTGCTCCACAACAAGAGAAGCCACCACAATGAGAAGCCCTCGCACTGCAACGAAGAGTAGCCCCTGCTCGCCACAACTAGAGAAAGCCCACGCGCAGCAACGAAGACCGAACGCAGTCAAACATAAATAAATTAATTTAAAAAAAATTTTTTTTAATTAAAAATTTTTTTAAAAAGGCGGCTCACCAGCCTCCCTATCGTCACTGCGTACTCTGAATATTCCAAGTCTCCTCACTGTTTGCACAGTTTGAGCCAAAACACCTCAGCCTCCTGAAAGATGAGCCACTATTGTATTTCACCAAAGCCAGATCTTTCTAAGGATATCCATAGCATGTTGGAGCTGAAGAGGATATTATACTCATCAAATCCAGTATCCTCCAGGTGGCCCATATGATGCTAACAGCTTTCTCAGAAGAGGGTTTGTAGTCAAAAAGTTTGTGGAATGCAAACTTTATATTGTCTGTGGTTTGTTGTTCTTTTGACCCCACATACTTCTCAGAGCTTCGTGGTTGCTAAAATGTATACTTTTATAAATTTTAAAATATTAATAGAATATATATTTAATATAATATATAATAAATATTATACATAAACTAATATTATCATAATATTAAATTTTATATGCATCATATAACATATGTAATATCTAATGTTATGATATATTACATATATTAGGTATTATATATATAAACTTTAATATTATAGTTTGAATACCCCATGGAGTATTCAGTTTTTTTAACAACTTTCCTGACCCCAGAAGCACTGTTACAAAGACGGTTCTTAGAGCACTTTGTGAAATGCAGATGTAGTCCAATTGCCTCGTTTAATAGATTAAGAAACAGAGACACAAGATTGATGCTACTTTCCCAGGGGCAGTGCCAAGATCAGGATATAAATATCCTAATTCTCAGTGTCTTTTCTTCTATGCCACTGAACTTCTTTCTAATGAATACTGATCTCTGGACTTGGACAGAAGGCCTGTGCAGATATCCATTCAGGAAATCTGAATCTTCAGGTTGGAATGTAACGTCTGACATAAATGATGTATTTAATCCTCATAAAATATATACCAAATACTATGTAAAATTTTGGATTTGGCCTATAATTGGGGTATTCAAATAAAGAAAAGAAGTCTGTCTTATCATGCAACTCTATTTGGTCACTTGTTAGCTATAGATTGGTCCAGACCACACAGAAGGAATGTGGCAGTGTATGAGCAACAGTCTAGAATAAATTTTTGATTTGTTCATTTGGAAAAAAAAAAGAGAAAAGAAGTCTTATAAATTGAACATGTTTAAATTCTCACATTGACAAAATTCTTCCACAAATTAAAAGAGTCTGGTTAGTACAGATTATCACGAAGAGTAGTTCACAAAAGTGTGAGCGAGAACATGGACAAAGAAAACCTATAGAAAACACCAAATTCTCAGCCAGAATATCTGTCTCCTTGTTTTCTGACTACTTATGAAAAATGCAATTACAACTTCATTTTTTTCTTGCCCTAAGAATAGGATTGCCAGCTAAATACGGGATGCCCCATTAAGTCTGAATCTTAGATAAACAACAAATAGATTTTTAATATAAGTAGCTCTCAAATATTGCATAAGGTCTACTTACACTGTATTTTTATTTTCTAAATCTGGCAATTTTGCCTATGAAGGATACTCACACTTATTGAAAAGGCCTTCAGGAAAGCAACAGATTAAAATGTCAATAGAAAGTAAAAGTTGACAGTAAAGAAAAGCAAGAAAAGCCTGATTATCATTCAATAACTGAAGTTCGATTCTGAGATTTAAACTCAAGTATCAAAGATGAGAGATTAAGGGATACATTTATGCATTAAATTACATTTCCTACATTCCTGATGTGAGCCTCAGTGAAAACTACAAAAAGCCAACCTGTGTTTTATTTTTTTTTTTAATGTAATATAATTTACTTCAAAATGTTTTTTTTAATAGATCTTTATTGGAGTATAATTGCTTCACAATGCTGTGTTAGTTTCTGCTGTATAACAAAGTGAATCAGCTATACATATACATATATCCCCATTTCCCCTCCCTCTTGCATCTCCCTCCCACCCTCCCTATCCCACCCCACCAGGTGGTCACAAAACATCGAGCTGATCTCCCTGTGCAATGCAGCTGCTTCCCACTAGGTGTCTATTTTACATTTAGTAGTGTATATATGTCAATGCTACTCTCTTACTTCATCCCAGCTTACCCTTCCCCCTCCCTGTGTCCTCAAGTCCATTCTATTAGCATATGGTATTTGTTTTTCTCTTTCTTACTTCACTCTGTATGACAGACTCTATGTCCATCCACCGAGCTGATCTCCCTGTGCTATGCGGCTGCTTCCCACTAGCTAACTATTTTACATTTGGTAGTGTATATATGTCCATGCTACTCTCACTTCACCCCAGCTTCCCCTTCCCCCTCCTCCTCCATGTCCTCAAGTCCATTCTCTATGTCTATGTCTTTATTCCTGCCCTGCCACTAGCTTCATCAGTACCATTTTTTTTAAGATTCCATATATATGTGTTAGCATATGGTGTTTTTCTCTTTCTGACCTACCTCTGCATGACAGACTCTAGGTCCATCCACCTCACCACAAATAACCCAATCTCGCTTTTTTTTATGGTTGAGTAATATTCCATCGTATATATGTGCCACATCTTCTCTATCCATTCATCTGTGGATGGACATTTAGGTTGCTTCCATGTCCTGGCTATTGTAGATAGTGCTGCAATGATCATTGTGGTACATGTCTCTTTTCTTTTTTCTTTTTTTTTTTTTTTTTTTGATTTTTTTTTGAACTTTTGATTTTTTTTTTATTTATTTTTTTATACAGCAGGTTTTTATTAGTTATCTGTTTTATACATATTAGTGTATACATGTCAATCCCAATCTCCCAGTTCATCCCAC
>NC_041230.1:44608145-44608723 GCF_002837175.3 Physeter macrocephalus | reverse complement strand
TTGTAAATTTTGTAGATTAATCCTTTGTCAGTTGCTTCATTTGCAAATATTTTCTCCCATTCTGAGGGTTGTCTTTTCGTCGTGTTTATGATTTCCTTTGCTGTGCAAAAGCTTTTAACTTTCATTAGGTACCATTTATTTATTTTTGTTTTTATTTGCATTACTCTAGGAGGTGGGTCAAAAAAGATCTTGCTGTGGTTTATGTCAAAGAGTGTTTTTCCTATGTTTTCCTCTAAGAGTTTGTTTTTCATTTATTTTTTTAAGTATTTCTTTTTAAAAAATTTTTATTTATTTACTTTTTGGCTGCGCTGGGTCTTCATTGTTGCGCGCGGGCTTTTCTCTCATTGCGGTGAGCAGGGGCTACTCTTTGTTGTGGTGCGTGGGCACAGGCTCAGTAGTTGTGGCACACAGGCTTGGTTGCTCCGTGGCATGTGGGATCTTCCCGGACCAGGGATTGAACCCGTGTCCCCTGCATTGGCAGGTGGATTCTTAACCACTGCGCCACCAGGGAAGCCCCCTCTAAGAGCTTTATGGTGTCTGGTCTTACATTTAGGTCTTTAATCCATTTGGAGTTTATT
>NC_041230.1:44597045-44607645 GCF_002837175.3 Physeter macrocephalus | reverse complement strand
ACTGTTCTCCATAGTGGTTGTATCAATTTACATTCCCAGCAACAGTGCAGGAGGGTTCCTTTTTCACCACACCCTTTCCAGCATTTATTCTTTCTAGATTTTTTGATAATGGCCATTCTGACCGGCGTGAGGTGCTAACCTCATTGTAGTTTTGATTTGCATTTCTCTAATAATTAGTGGTGTTGAGCATCTTTTCATGTGCCTCTTGGACATCTGTATGTCTTCTTTGGAGAAATGTATATTTAGGTCTTCTGCCCATTTTTGGATTGGGTTGTTTGTTTTTTTAATATTGAGCTGCATGAGCTGTTTATAGCTGTTTGTATATTTTGGAGATTAACCCTTTGTCCATTGTTTCATTTGCAAATATTTTCTCCCATTCTGAGGGTTGTCTTTTCGTCATGTTTATGATTTCCTTTGCTGTGCAAAAGCTTTTAACTTTCATTAGGTACCATTTATTTATTTTTGTTTTTATTTGCATTACTCTAGGAGGTGGGTCAAAAAAGATCTTGCTGTGGTTTATGTCAAAGAGTGTTTTTCCTATGTTTTCCTCTAAGAGTTTGTTTTTCATTTATTTTTTTAAGTATTTCTTTTTAAAAAATTTTTATTTATTTACTTTTTGGCTGCGCTGGGTCTTCATTGTTGCGCGCGGGCTTTTCTCTCATTGCGGTGAGCAGGGGCTACTCTTTGTTGTGGTGCGTGGGCACAGGCTCAGTAGTTGTGGCACACAGGCTTGGTTGCTCCGTGGCATGTGGGATCTTCCCGGACCAGGGATTGAACCCGTGTCCCCTGCATTGGCAGGTGGATTCTTAACCACTGCGCCACCAGGGAAGCCCCCTCTAAGAGCTTTATGGTGTCTGGTCTTACATTTAGGTCTTTAATCCATTTGGAGTTTATTTTTGTGTATGGTGTTAGGAAGTGTTCTAATTTCATTCTTTTACATGTAGCTGTCCAGTTTTCCCAACACCATTTATTGAAGAGACTATCCTTCCTCCATTGAGTATTCTTGGCTCCCTTGTCAATTATGAATTGACTGTGTAAATGTGGGTTTATTTCTGAGCTGTCAATTCTGTTCCATTAGTCTATACCTGAGGCACAGGCAGGCAACACTCCTGCTGGATTCTGTAACAAATGGTGCTGGTGGCAGGACCACGGCCAAAACGAGATATAATATCCACAGGGGAAGGAGCTGTTTCTGGGTCTAGCTGGGACCACAGTTGGCAATTCAGCAGCCTGGGCATGGATCTGCCTTCTCAAAACAGCCCTCACTGGTCTTGGGCTCCAGTAGGATTTAACAGTCTCCTACCTGGATCCCAAATCTCCCACTAAGGCACTTTTGTCCAAGATGGCTGCCAAATTATTATTGCTGAGTAGGGATACAAACAGGGAACTCCTATTCTGCCATCTTGCTGACATCATTCCTTGTGAAAATATTGTTTGTTAAAATTTGATTTCACCTTTCAGAATCAGTTTGTATGTGTGTGTGCCTTTCTGCCTGATTTAACATCTAACCAGATTTTACCCAAAGAAATTCCTCCAGGGCATGTTTATAAGAGATTCTAATCAAAATTAAAATCAAAATTAAAATAAGCATTCTTCACTATGAAGAGCATGTTTCTTAACTTTTCTAAGACTTCTAAAACAACTAAAACTTGTATGTACCAGAAAACAGAAACCTCTGCAGACTAGCATCATCTAAAGCAAATCTTTAAAGATGAGGGTAGGGCAGCAAATGGGTAATGAACCATGCAGAGCTTGCTTTGAGAGGCACCCAGTTTGAAAAGAGCATTGTCAAGCTGACAGAAGCATTTGTCTCGGTAAATATTCTTCTTCATTCCTAAAGCATTCAACCATGAGAAGGTGAGCACAGGCAGCAGTCTAGAAGTCTCTAATGAATACTTGTAACACACAAGCTGAAAAATTCTTGATCTGTCTGCCCTTTGTGAAAAATAGCAAGAACTGGAGATGGGGTATAAAAAGGAGGGAGGCTTTCACTTCCCATGATGGGCCAGCCTGTGGCAAAATGAACCTCTCACCAAGAAAATCTTTAAAAGATGAAAAAAATACAGAAAACTTCAGGTTGAAGATATCAGAGAGCTACCAAGGCAGCCAGGACTCAAGGAAAACATTACTGGAGGTAAATGAAGCCCAGAGAAGTGAACTTAACATTCTGGGCCCCTTTTCCTTCAGGCATTTGATAATTCATGTGATACACAGGTCAGAAGGATTTTTTTAATCCAAAATAAGGAGTGCATATACCCCCAATTTATGCAGTGAGGCCAACCTAACTTTCATATTAAAATCTGGAAAGGACTTTGCAAGAAAAGTGAATTACAGACTAATAACCATCATGAGCATAGTTGCAAAATTGATGGTATAAAAAGGAGGGAGGCTTTCACTTCCCATGATGGGCCAGCCTGTGGCAAAATGAACCTCTCACCAAGAAAATCTTTAAAAGATGAAAAAAATACAGAAAACTTCAGGTTGAAGATATCAGAGAGCTACCAAGGCAGCCAGGACTCAAGGAAAACATTACTGGAGGTAAATGAAGCCCAGAGAAGTGAACTTAACATTCTGGGCCCCTTTTCCTTCAGGCATTTGATAATTCATGTGATACACAGGTCAGAAGGATTTTTTTAATCCAAAATAAGGAGTGCATATACCCCCAATTTATGCAGTGAGGCCAACCTAACTTTCATATTAAAATCTCGAAAAGACATTGCAAGAAAAGTGAATTACAGACTAATAACCATCATGAGCATAGTTGCAAAATTGATTTCAATATAAGCCATCGATATATTAAAAAGGTAATAAATACATCACAATCCATTGAATTGAATCCAGGTATGCATCACAATCCATGAATGCAACGTTGTTCCCACAGTTGAAAGAATGAAAGAGAGAGAGAGAGAGAGAGAGAGAGAGAGAGAGAGAGGAAGGAAGGGAGGAAGGGAGGGAGGAAGGGAGGGAGGAAGAAAGAAAGAAAGAAGGAAAGGAGGGACGGAGGGAGGGAGGAAGAAAAGCCAAACAATTCACCACACTGGAAGAAGAAAAGAAAAAAAAAAAAGATCTTCTCAACAGATGCCAGAAAAAGCACTTGAAAAAATTCATTATAGAAACTTAGCAAACTAGAAATAAAAGAATCTAACATTAGTTTGATATTGAGGCTCATCTACAAAATACCTACAGCAAACGTCATACTTAATGGTAAAATACTGAAACCTCACCTCCTAAGATCAGGAACATGACAAAACACCCTCTATCACCTCTTCTATTCCACCTTGTAATAGTTCAGGTCCTTGGCTACGCGTGTGGGTAAGTAAAAGAACTACCAAAGCATAAAGAATGGAAAAGTGAATATCCCTGTGATTGGTCACAGACCACACAGTTGTTCATCTGTATCCAAAAATATTCCACAGAAAAGCTATTAAAATGAATAAGTGAACCTAGCAAAATTGCTCATTAAAGTCAGAATGAAAAAGTTTCATTATTATCTACCGGGAAGAAGTAGAAAATGAGTTTTTTAAGTGATAGTTATAAAAGCATAAAGAATACTTAAGGATTACCCTAACAGAATACATACAATACTTCTTCACAGAAAACTAAAGACATTATTGAGAGAAAATATAAAAGAGGTAAACAAACAGGACAAATGTCTATGAATTTCAAGACAATATATTATAGAGATAATAATTCCTTCTAAACTGATATATTCATTCAATACAATCCAAAGGAAAATCCCAGTTGTATTTTTATATTGTGGAAATTGAAAAGTTGATATTAAAATATGTATGTGAATTAAAAGTCCACAGATACCTAAGACAATTTTGAAAACAAACCAAGTTGAAGGGTTCACATTACTAGTTAAGACTCATTAATAAAACTATATTAATTACGACAATGTGGCATGGCACAAAGATGGAAAAATATTCCAGTTAAACAGAATAGAGGGCTTCCCTGGTGGCGCAGTCGTTAAGAATCTGCGTGCCAATGCAGGGGACACGGGTTCGAGCGCTGGTCCGGGAAGACCCCACGCGCCGCGGAGCAATTAAGCCCGGCGCCACAACCACTGAGCCTGCACTCTAGAGCCCGTGAGCCACAACTACTGAGCCCACGTGCCACAACTACTGAAGGCCAGGCGCCTAGAGCCCGTGCTCCACAATGAGAAGCCACCGCAATGAGAAGCCCGTGCACCGCAATGAAGCGTAGCCCCCGCTCGCCGCAACTAGAGAAAGCCCGCGTGCAGCAACGAAGACCCAACGCAGCCAAAAATTAATTAAGTAAATGCAATGGCAAGTCACCAGAGGCTCTTAGTGGAAAATGCTATGAACAGATTTATATAAATTTATAATTTATAACAAGAGTGACAACTGGGTGGAGCAGGGAGGAAGCAGTAACCCAAAGTTGTTGGTGTCTCCAATCAAGATAATAGCTGTGGAGCTAGAATAAAATAGGAAGTTGTCAAACTGGTGTGGTGCCATGGATGCCAGCAGGAGAGATTGCTTTAAGTGAGGAATTTGCTTTAAGTGCCAGATGTTCCCTGAAGATGGAGGGAGGTGTAGATTAAAGAAGTATCATTGCATTTAATGGCATGGAAGTCCCCGCTAACAGCAGAGAAGGAGAAACTTTGAGGCGACTCACAGAAGACATGGTCTCAGGAAACCAAGCTGACAATACCTGGGAAATCAATACTGTAGATAACTTGGCTTTGAGAAGAGATGGCGATGGTTTTTAAATCAAAGGTATATTGATCTCACATGGAGATTGGGGGAAATGGCTGACATATCAAACCCTGTTCCCTTCTCATGCCATCTTACAAACAACCCTCAGTCCAATTCCACCCTTATTCTCAGCAAAATGCCCTTGAGAAATAGGAAGTAGGTTAACCTTCCCTAGGCAACTCATTCTACTGTTTAACCCTAGCTTTCCAGCTAATGCCCTTAAATCCTAGGTAAATCCTCCAGACGGCAGGCTATTTGGGGACCATAATCTCTTCTCACCACAGGATCAAACTATCTCTTCAAATACAGCCAGGTTTTGTTTTGCCTTTTTAGTACATTGAATGTAAAAGTTGACATCAGAGTCTGAAAGGGTAATTGTACGTGATTATATTTCTTTATCACTAATTTTAAAAGCCTACATAAACCATAATTTGCTGTGTCTTTGCAGATGTTATCTTGTATGGCTTATAATCCATTAATTGCTATGTTGCTCAAATGTTCTTGTGAATTTTCTGGGTCTGCCTACTTACCTCATTTGAAAGTTACTCTCAGGGACACTTTTTTATAACCTTCAGTCATCTTCTTGAGTTTTGATGTTATTAAATAATAGTTTTTCAGAAAATGAAAGAAGAAAATCAATAAGCAATGGTAGAGGTGCTCTGAGATCACTGATCACTATACTTTCCTATTTTACTTTCCTTGCCCATATTTTATGCTGTATTTGTTACTTCCCAATTGTGCCATGTTAGGAAGCTGAACATAAATTAATTTGCTTCCCAGTTAGAAGCCTCAATCATTGGAAGACATTTTCATTATCTACAATACTTAAACTGTTTTAATTAAATGAGAATAACATGCATGTCCTTCTTCTATCTTCTTCATTCCTGTGCCTGGCACATATTAGGTACTTAATGAATATGTGCTGTATGAGTAAATGAGTGAATGAAAGCATTTCACAGACATTTGGCAGAATGTGCAATGGTCTAAACATTCTGATATTAAACGGGAAAGGAAATTACTATGTGCATTTAGAGGTGTGGGATTCGTTTAAATCAGCGCTCTCCTAGAGAAACTTCTAAGATGATGAAAATGTTCTACGTGGTGTTGTTCAATTTGGTGTCCATTAGCCACATTCAGCTACAGAGCACTTGAGATGTGACTAGTACACCTGAGGAACTGAACTCTTAATCTGATTTAATTTTCACTAATTTAAATTAAATAGCCACATGCGTCTACCGTAGTGGACAGTGCAGCTTTAAATGAATCATACATGCCCAGTCCCGTCCTTTTGAAAACTAGAAGCATTTTCCTGATAGGCCCATACAATGTTAGAAACAAACTAATTCAAACGCCAGTGTGAGGTGTTTATACCAGTTTGAAACATCAGCATCAAAGACTGAGGCAAGGATGTAGTGGAGTTGGCTGGAGAAGTACAGCTGTTGACGGCACTGCCCCCGGCACACACACACTCCTCCACCTCAGGCATCTGTACCTCTCCCTCAGGATTTACCACGTTCGCAAGATACGGTTTCTGCAAGCCCTGGGGCTGAGTCTCATTGAACTCAGTATATCCATTTCCCAGTGTGCCTGGCACAGAGTAGCCACTGAAGTGAATGCATATACAGAAACGCATATACGTTGATTTTTTCATTTAGGTACAAGTAGGTCTATGTAGCACAACAGCCATATACTACACATACATAGACATAACCATGATTAGGGTTACCACATATCCCAGTTTAACCTGGGCAACACTAAAACTTACTATCCCAATGTCCCCATTTGGGTTCTCATCCTCTTAGATTCTCAAAAGTGCCACTGTTTGAACTCTATCAAATCGCTACTCTTTATCAACTCTCCAGAGCTGTATTTATGTGGATTGCTACATTTTGGACTAGCCAATTTATTATTATTATTATTAAATTCTCCTTCTTGGTCTGATCATTGTAAATGTACATTAGAGGTATTTCTTGATTAACTACAGTATGTTCTTATTAAGTAAAAGAAAATAATATTGAAATAGAGCCACTTGGTTTCCATAAAAATTAAAGACCTAAGTGTTAATTTAAAAGGAATTATGTATAAAATTAAGACTGAACGGTAAAATTAAACCCCTGCTGCCACCCCACGTGTTGCAAAGAACACTAGAACGAGTTGAGAAACCACTTCAAAACCAGGAACAGTGTGCTTACACTTGAGGACACCCATAAATCTGCCCATGCCGAAGTTACCTGGCAAATCAGACTGGAATTAGAATTCCTGTGTTGAACATTATTCAAGCTAATTTGAAATGTAATTGCATAATCACATCAATATAGTCAAAGAAATGTGGTTTTTACCAAAAAGGTATAATCATTTTCTAATTACCAATTAAGAACTCTCCACAGTTTATTAGAATTGGAGAATTACAGTATGTGAATTAACCCAATTGCCCTCTGGAAGTCCTCAGGTGACAGAAATATAAATAATTCACTGTGAAACTCTGGCTGTAATTGGTATCCTGAAACCAAAATTCATGCCCCCATGCTTTTTACCTTCTCATCTTCAATACCAGTTTATTTAATCCAAGTTCCAAGGGAGAATAATATTGATCCCAGTGGCTCTGAACAGTTTGTTTGTTGTAACTGCCAGTGAAGGATCAACTGTTGTAAATACCAGTTATTCAAAAATGGTCCATTTCCACAATGAAATTTAAAGTACAGCTAAGAGGGACTTCCCTGGTGGTCCAGTGGTTAACACTCCGTGCTTTCACTGCAGGGGACATGGGTTCAATACCTGGTCGGGGAACTAAGATCCCACATGCCACGCAGTGCGGCCAAAAGCTAAAAAAAAAAAAAATTTATATATATATATATATGTATATATGTATATATATATATATATATAAAGTACAGCTAAGAGTTCCTGAGTAACCGGTTAAAATAGTTGCCTAGATGTCTATAATGCATGGCCACTGGATGAGAAGACAAAACACCTGCATTCTAGCCCACCTCTCATTCTTATTACTGAGCCTCCCTCTTAAACTGTCTGAACCCCAGGTTCCTCCTGTATGGAATCAGCGTAATTACCCCAGAACTACATATCAGACAAGGTTAGAAGGGCTCAAACGAAAGAAATAAAGTATGTGGAAGTTCTCTATAAAATTAGTCACTATGCACATGCAATCAAATATTTTAAGGTATGCTTTAAGTAGAATTATAATCATAGAAGTCCTTTCTCTAAGAATCAAAATGCTCAATGAAACTGATAAATATCACTTGCTAGCCTGAAGGGTCTCTGTTTCCTCAGCCCTAGAAAGCTCTGTGAGAGACCCATCTCTGCCTTCAGAGTTTCCAGTCCAGCCCACTACCTCCCACCTCTACTAGTTTCAAAATCTGCCCCCAAAAATCTTACTGGAAAGACAAATTTTGTGTTTTCTCCCAGATGGATCTTTATTCCCTATGCACCTCAAGGCTGCAGGATGTTTCGTTCTACCTCTCAAAACATTTTGACCAAGACCCCTAGCTGCCATTATATACAAGGATCAGTGCAAATTTTCCATGGAAAAAATCCCTGTCATTGTTATTGTTATATCAGCCCTGCATGACCAGGAAAATCTTTGTTGTTTATTCTCTCCCCCAAGATAGGATTTCTGTCTGTGTAAGCTCCCAGTTCACACCCAGAATCAGGAAATGCCCCTCCCCAAAATTAAAAAAAAAAAAAAAGCTGGAGATCACTACCTCACCTCTGATGCTTTCTCTCCTCCCTGGAATTTTGGTTCATCTAATCCCTTTGCCTCCACAGCTCTCTGATATTTTCAAAAAATTTTTTAAATTTTATTAGGCATTTTTTTTTGCAATGGGCACACTTGCCTGCTGTGTCTATTACATCATTTCTGGGAGTAGAAGTCATAACAACATCTTTTTAATTCTGAACTAATATATTTTGCACATATCCTTTAAGTAAGTTTTAAAATTAAACCTTGAGGTCCAATTTTCTAATGAATGGTATATTTAACCTTGAATCCTAATTGATGTTTTTTTTGAGAAAATGTTATCATTTCAGCAGATTCTCTAGCACAGGTATAAGGAAACTGGCACCAGAAGTGTTTGGCTTTGTTCTTACACCTCACAGAATGGCCACTCATGGGATCACCTACAAGCTTCTTTTAGACCTTGCCTTAGAAAAGATATTAATCATAGGATTATCTTAAGATTATATGACACCTTTCCCATAGAAGTGAAAATAAAATTGAACATATTGTTTATGCA
This sequence comes from Physeter macrocephalus, assembly GCF_002837175.3. NCBI lineage: Eukaryota > Metazoa > Chordata > Mammalia > Artiodactyla > Physeteridae > Physeter > Physeter macrocephalus. The sequence continues at coordinate 44,598,677 of NC_041230.1, read as the reverse complement.
TTATTAAGTATTGTGTGGTATATCCCTCCATGCATCTAATAAAGAAATATATATACAGAGAGGTAAAGTAAATTGCCCAAGAGTACAGAATTACCTGGTGGAAAAGTTTCAAAATAAATTAACCTGAATTTCAAGGATTGTCCTTCTTAGAGTACTGACTCCTACCTCTATCTGATGCAATAAATGCCTCCCCCAAAAATTAATAATTCAATCCTTCTACTGTGAATAAGTAGTGGCTTTTTGTCAGTCCAGTCAAATTATTAATTTTAAAACTGCAAGTATGGTTTGCTGAACCAAGATGGCTGAGTAGAAGGACGTGCTTTCACTCCCTCTTGAGAGAATACCAGAATCACAACTAGCTGCTGAACAATCATCGACAGGAAGACACTGGAACTCACCAAATAAGATACCCCACATCCAAAGACAAAAGAGAAATCACAGTGAGACAGTAGGAGGGGCATAATCACAGCAAAATCAAATCCCATAACTGCTGGGTGGGTGACTCACAAACTGGAGAACACTTATACCACAGAAGCCCACCCACTGGAGTGAAGGTTCTGAGCCCCACATCAGGCTTCCCAACCTGGGGGTCCAGCAATGGGAGGAGGAATTCCCAGAGAATCAGACTTTGAAGGCTAGTGGGATTTGACGGCAGGACTTTGACAGGACTGGGGGAGACAGAGACTCCATTCTTGGAGGGCACACACAAAGTAGTGTGTGCACTGGGACCCAGGGGAAGGAGCAGTGAACCCAGGGGAGACTGAACCAGACCTACCTGCTAGTGTTGGCAGGTCTCCTGCGGAGGCGGGGGTGGCTCTGGCTCACCATGGGGACGGGGACACTGGCAGCAGAACTTCTGGGAAATACTCCTTGGAGTGAGCCTTCCCAGAGTCTGCCATTAGCCCCACCAAAGAGCCCAAGTAGGCTTCAGTGTTGGGTTGCCTCAGGCCCAACAACCAACAGGGAGGGAATACAGCCCCACCCATCAGCAGTCAAGCAGATTAAAGTTTTACTGAGTTCTGCCCACCAAAGCAACACCCAGCTCTACCCACCACCAGTCCCTCCCAGCAGGAAACCTGCACAAGCCTCTTAGATAGCCTCATCCACCAGAGGGCAGACAGCAGAAGCAAGAAGAACTACAATCCTGCAGCCTGTAGAACAAAAACCACATTCACAGAAAGATAGACAAGATGAAAAGGCAGAGGGCTATGTACCAGATGAAGGAACAAGATAAAACCCCAGAAAAACAACTAAATGAAGTGGAGATAGGCAATCTTCCAGAAAAAGAACTCAGAATAATGAGAGTGAAGATGATCCAGGACCTCAGAAAAAGAATGGAGGCAAAGATCGAGAAGATGCAAGAAATGTTTAACAAAGACCTAGAATAATTAAAGAACAAACAAACAGAGAGGAACAATGCAATAACTGAAATGAAAACTACACTAGAAGGAGTCAATAGCAGAATAATGGAGGCAGAAGAAAGGATAAGTGACCTGAAAGACAGAATGGTGGAATTCACTGCTGCGGAACAGAGCAAAGAAAAAAGAATGAAAAGAAATGAAGACAGCCTAAGAGACCTCAGGGACAACATTAAACGCAACAACATTCGCATTATAGGGGTCCCAGAAGGAG
>NC_041230.1:44595371-44595769 GCF_002837175.3 Physeter macrocephalus | reverse complement strand
AAAAGACAAACCAGAATACACTTTCTTCTCAAGTGTGCACAGAACATTCTCCAGGATAGATCACATCTTGGGTCACAAATCAAGCCTCAGTAAATTTAAGAAAATTGAAATCATAACAAGCAAGTTTTCTGACCACAACGCTATGAGATCAGAAATGAATTATAGGGGAAAAAACGTAAAAAACACAAACACATGGAGGCTAAACACTACGTTACTAAATAACCAAGAGTTCACTGAAGAAATCAGAGGAAATCAAGAAATGTCTAGGGACAAATGACAATGAAAACATGACAATCCAAAACTTATGGGATGCAGCAAAAGCAGTTCTAAGAGGGAAGTTTATAGCTATATAAGCCTACCTCAAGAAACAAGAAAAATCTCAAATAAATAATCTAACC
>NC_041230.1:44577969-44593741 GCF_002837175.3 Physeter macrocephalus | reverse complement strand
CACGGGATCATGCCCCGGTCTGGGAGGATCCCACATGCCACGGAGCAGCTGGGCCCGTGAGCCATGGTCTCTGAGCCTGTGCATCTGGAGCCTGTGCTACGCAATGGGAGAGGCCACAACAGTGAGAGGCCCAAGTACAAAAAAAAAAAAAAAAAAGAAAGAAAAAATTTGTATGGAGACACAAAAGACCCCGAATAGCCAAAGCAGTCTTGAGGGAAAAAAACGGAGCTGGAGGAATCAGGTTCCCCGAGTTCAGACTATACTACAAAGCTACAGTAATCAAGACAATACGGTACTGGCACAAAAACAGAAACATAGATCAATGAACAAGATAGAAAGCCCAGAGGCAAACCTTAGAGGAAAACATACGAAGAACACTCTCTGACATAAATCACAGCAAGATCCTTTTTGATCCACCTCCTAGAGTAATGGAAATAAAAACAAAAATAAACAGATGGAACCTAATGAAACTTAAAAGCTTTTGTGCAGCAAAGGAAAGCACAAACAAGACGAAAAGACAACCCTCAGAATGGGAGAAAATATTCTCAAATGAATCAATGGACAAAGGATTAATCTCCAAAATATATAAACAGCTCATGCAGCTCAATATTAAAAAAACAAACAACCCAATCCAAAAATGGGCAGAAGACCTAAATATACATTTCTCCAAAGAAGACATACAGATGTCCAAGAGGCACATGAAAAGATGCTCAACACCACTAATTATTAGAGAAATGCAAATCAAAACTACAATGAGGTTAGCACCTCACGCCGGTCAGAATGGTCATTATCAAAAAATCTAGAAAGAATAAATGCTGGAAAGGGTGTGGTGAAAAAGGACCCCTCCTGCACTGTTGGTGGGAATGTAAATTGATACAACCACTATGGAGAACAGTATGGAGGTTCCTTAAAAAACTAAAAATAGAATTACCATATGACCCAGCAATCCCACTACTGGGCATATACCCAGAGAAAACCATAATTCAAAAAGACACATGCACCCCAATGTTCATTGCAGCATAAAAAACAAAAAAAGATAACATTCTTTTCTCCCAGTTTAAAAAAAAAAAATATATATATATATATATATATATAAACAGTCTGGAAAAGGCAAAAAAAAAATCTCTGAGTATGATCAGCAAAAGAGAAAGGTAAGAAAGACGTTGATGCTTGAACTTAGTAGGAAGTCAGATGAGTAAAATCCTGAAACCACAAGAACACTATCCAAGGTGCTAAAGCATTTCCCACCAATTGAGAATAATGGAAAATTTACCAATTCATAAAGAGTTACTTCTACAAAGAATCCCTCCTCTTTAATATTGGGAGTATATTTGAAGAGTCCACAGATGAATCCATGTGGGATGCCCCATGGGCAGGGACACAAAAGGAACCTCAAGCAGCTACAGACATGCGGGGAACCAAGGGCACCACTTAGCCTCAAATACAGCTATTTATTCAATGAGACAAAATAAATACCAGGTCATGATAAAAAAAGATAATGCACTTCACTTTGTATTATCTAGGAAATTGCATGGGGAAATAGCACAAAAGAAAACCAGATAACACAGTTTTTAATTCCAGCTTTGTCAATGTTACCATGTCTGGATTTTGTTTTTTTGGTCTGTTTATTTGTTTGTAAAGTACGAATCATGTACACATTACCTGTTTGCTGTGTGAGAGGCAGATGAGCAAATCTGAAACAACTGGTGAACGCTGTACCACTACACGTAAATAACATGTAAATATAAGAGAAATCCTTTATTTTCATAGAATTGAGAACCAGTCCAAAACCAAGTCACCTTCATTTGTGTTGATTTTTCCTCCTCTGTACTACAAATGTATTGGGTTGACCAAAAAGTTCGTTCGGGTTTTTCCGTAAGACGTTACAGAAAATCCTGAATGAACTTTTTGGCCAACCCAATGCAAGTAGGAATAAAATCAAATGGAATACAGAGATTTTTAAAGGGGTTGGTCGTTCCTGCCAGTTCCTCTTTTCCTGGCAAAGAGAGAGTTCCCTTGACTAACACCTGGATTTAAACATTTCACTAACGGCAAAATAACTTGTTTGCAGGTAATGCTAGATCAACTAGGTATAAATACATACATTGAGAGGGACATGGCTGCTTTATGGTATCAAATGTAACTAAAGTTCTTATAGAAACCATAGTTAGTCTTTGTTGGAATAACAAAAGGACAGCAGGACATTAAGAAGATGAGAGAGGTGAGGTAGTTGGCAGGTAAAAATAGATGCTGTTTTTGCAAAAAAGCAAAACAAAGGTAAGAACGGAGAAAGACACTGCAGCAGTAACAGCCTAGGGGTTCGGGTGAGGGCCAGACAGTAGTTTTAGTTTTAGGTTCTGCTAACAGCTGGCATGAATTACCTTCGAGTAGAGTTCAAACCATAAAAACCTAGCACATGTTCCCTCTAAGAGGATTATTGAAGTTTTACTGAAAACCTTACCTGTTCATAACATGCTGGCTATTCTGTCTTTAGAGTCTCAGACCCAGAAATGAGGCCAAAAAATTTTTTTTCTTCAAGAAAATCACTTTGATATTAGGCAGGAAGATAAAAATTCAATTCATATGGCTTTACACTCGTTTGTGATTATCAAAATAAAGTGAAAACAGTTGATTTCTGAGGCAGGCATTCTCTGATACCTTATTCTCCAAGCCTTAGAAATTAGAACCAGCTGTCTGGGTTTGGTTTGGGAGCTTGTATGTGTAACTTCCTGGTGGAAGAACTTAACTTCTGAAGCTCATCTTTCCAACACAGTTTTTGCTGCCTACAGGTCTTGTGAAGGTGCCAGGCTGAGCCGTGACATGGAGGCCAGTCGCTCTGGAGCCTCCCAAACTTGCAGTGGGAGTTTGTGTGAATGAAAAGTAAATGCTTGCTCTTTTAGGCCATTGGAATTTGGGGATTGCTTAGCTTTTCATCTGGTTCTTCAGGGGTCACCACTAAAATCCTTAAAATCTAATTCTTAGTAGAGCCTTGGTTTAGAGAATAAGCAGTAAGGAAAATTCTATTACAAACCGGAAAGATGGCAAGCCATATTATGAAATAGCAAATTATTTGGTAAACAATCATGTCTGACAACTTTTGAGACAATTCATGTACCTCATCATATTGTAGCTCTACAGAAAGTAATTGGAAAACAATGTTAAAAGCATGAGTTAATAGCTAGTGGGAAGCGGCCGCATAGCACAGGGAGATCAGCTCGGTGCTCTGTGACCACCTAGAGGGGTGGGATAGGGAGAGTAGGAGGGAGGGAGACGAAAGAGGGAAGAGATATGGGAACATATGTATATGTATAACTGATTCACTTTGTTGTAAAGCAGAAACTAACACACCATTGTAAAGCAATTATACTCCAATAAAGATGTTAAAAAAATTAAAAATTTAAAAAATTTAAAAATTTTTAAAAAGCATGAGTTGGTTATTATTGGATGCATTTGACAAAGTGCTTTAAGAGATTAGCTCAGAAAAGCATTTACATTTGTAAGCAGGAAAAAAAGGGAATAGAGAGAGTCCAAAAGTTCTAGGATTTGCAGTCAGAAGAGGCAACAGCCCCTCATACCCAGCTGTGTTTTAAATGCATCGGTATGCTATGATCAGAATAGATACTAGGTGGCTGGTAAGCAGGAAGGAGGGAAAAAAATCAGGAGCTTGTGGGAGTAATTCTGGAAAGAGATGAGGGTACTCACACTGAGGTGTTAATGGAAGAGGTACTGAGAAGGGGTCAGATTCTTGATGTAGTTGGAAAAATAGAGCTAATTGGGTTGCTAATGGATTGCATGTGTGCTGTGAGGGAGAGGAGACAAGCAGGGCAGCAAGGTTTACAGCCCTGAAACTGGAAGGATGGGATTTCCATTTGCTAAAACGAGAAGCCTGTTGAAAGAGCAGGTTTGGGGGACTAGGTATTTGTTTGTTTGTTTGTTTGTTTGTTTGTTTGTGGAGGATGCATTCAGTTTCTGACCGAAAGGTTGAGATGTCTATTTGCCATCCAAGTAGAAACGTCAAGAAGACAGCTAGAATTGGGGGCGGAAGTTGGGAATTGTCAGTTTACATGTGGTGTTGGAAAGCCTTGAGGTCTCCAAGGAGTGAGTGTACACACGGATGTGGAAGATGCCTGGACAAAGTCCGGTGGCCCTACACTGTTAGCAGAGAAGATATCAGAGACTGAGTTCAGGTTCCTCACAACTCGATGATATCCCGCGGCAAGCGAGCTTGCCCAAGATTGCACAATGTCTGTGGGCTAAAGCACAGGGACTGCCTTTGAAGCCATGACTCCAGGACTCTTCTACTTCATTCAAAGCACTACATACACGCACACATACACACGTGCATACATATACACATATGTGTATACACACATATATGTATATGCATATATTCATGAGCGTGTGCACACGTGTATGTGTGTGTACCTAACTGGCTTCTGAATACCTTAAGAACCAACTTGCCCTGAGTGACCCTGCAACAACAGGCTGCAGCCTCTCAGGTCCTTGATTTCTTTATAAACTCAATATAGAGGCTAGAATCAATAACACCTAAAAATACCGAATTTTCCATCCAGGACTAAAGAATAAGATATCTATTTTATATTCCAGCACTGGCTTCAGAGTTCAATACAAAGATAGGATTTGCACCCTTAGCAAATAACACTCTTTGGATCACCATAAACATGTCACGAAGCCTGATTTGGCTCAGCAAATCAGCTACTAATGACCCTGCTTTTCCTGCAGTGTTTTTCCCTGATACCAGGAAAAGTATTCTTCCTAACGTTTCAAGATTCCCCACGCTCATGTTTTAAGATGTTTTTGCAAATTGTCCTGTACTAGTTTTAAGATTAGATTTCCATTTCAATACTCGTGTTGCAATTTAATGAAAAATAAATCCTCTTACAAATCATGTGTCAACAGTCCAAATACCACCATGGCTTCATGTAACCAACCCAGAAAGATAAGTAAAGTATATGCTCCTACAACTTAGTCAAACCGCTAACAGCGTCTCGTAGATGATACGCTCTGATAGATAGGTACTTAACGTTACTTGGAAGATAATCAATCTTAAATCTTATCTTATTTGCTAACAGACTCCCTCACAATAAAATGGGAAACAGAATTTAGAACTGAAGGAGACATTTTAGTCACTCCTTCTCTTGCTGTTCATAAGAGATGTGTTTTTCTGTGTGCCAGTTCGGTATATGTTTGGTTTAATGTACCTGGATATCAGTAAATCCAAACACAAGTGCATTTTTCATTAGCCAGGATGCTACCTGCAGATGCCCAGGCTTCATTTACAGTTATCCACCCAAGCAGACCAAGGCAGAGTCCATCCAGTTATGCTGGCCGTCCTGTATTTAAATCCCCCTTTAAACACTGTTTGCCATGAACACTGCTGTGCTGGAATCAGTGGCCTGGAAATGCACATCCATGACAAGCAAGCTGAAATAAGCAAACCTCACTTGTACCCTGTACAGTAGTTGTTGGTGGTATGTGCCCAGTGTACTCATGTCCTAAGAAGACAATGGGATGTGAACATCCATTTGTCTCAGTTCCAGCCTCCATTAAGGTAATTATAAATCAGTGCCCCTGGTGTGAATGGAATACACGATGCTCAAAATGATGCTCATTTGGGGGAAACATTATATTCATTTATAACCACCCCATCCACATAGAGAAAACATCCTTCCTCTCATTAGTCTGATAAAAAAAGCTGTCAAACTCTCCCTCAGTTGAACTAGTGGAAACATTTTACTCTAATACACTGTCTTGATGTTTCCACCTTTAAAGCTTAAATATTTTCCTGTTATGTGCATTCATGCACTGCTGGCATCCACATCCTTGTTTATCTCTTTGTCATATCGGGGTCATGGCAGCTAACCTTTTAAACAATCTACAGAGATGCAGCAAGCTTGGAGAAACAAACTGATACAGCAGGTAAACAGGAGCTGAGAAGCTCATTTCCTGTGAGCTAGTGAAATCCATGTAATGCTACATTTCCCTTTTACTATTCTCAATCATTTATTTCACATATCAAACACAGACTGGTTTGCTGCATGTCTCTGGTAGCTGGAAAGAAGTTAATATACAAATTACTCCATTATTTCACTGCCTTCGCCTATGTCTCTAGTGATTGATCCCAGGAGATTCAATTCTGGGAATGTTACTAGACGTGGTCCTAAGAGGAACAATCACCCACGGTCTCACTTTGTGTGTTTGCCTTTTTTCATTTTATAGACAGCTAATCCACAAAGAAAAACTCCTTCAGAAATGAGTGAGCGGGGCTTCCCTGGTGGCGCAGTGGTTGCGCGTCCGCTTGCCGATGCGGGGGAACGGGGTTCGCGCCCCGGTCTGGGAGGATCCCACGTGCCGCGGAGCGGCTGGGCCCGTGAGCCATGGCCGCTGGGCCCGCGCGTCCGGAGCCTGTGCCCCGCAACGGGAGAGGCCACGGCCGAGGGAGGCCCGCGTACCGCAAAAAAAGAAAAAAAAAAAAGAAATGAGTGAGCTTTTTCCATGAACCCAGTAGTGTCCTGCAGTATTTTAAAGACATTAAACCCCTGGCTTCTTTTTATTATGATTTAATCTTATACATATGGAATTAGTACCTCCAATTAATTCTAGTTTCTTAAAGGTATTTGGTCATTTTGTTCCCGTAATGTCTTCTTCAGTGCAGAGTGTTGAGTAGGGGTTACATAAATATTGAAAGAATGAAGGAATGAGAGAGCAAATGAGTGAACAAATTGTGTCTTTGTTGACTTCTGGGATGTTCTATTTCTCGTTTTCTTCAGCGAATACTCTGCTTTATTCACTGGTTTTGTGTGTGTGTGTCTGTCTGTCTGTGTGACTGTGTGCATATGCACACACACATCTATATGTAAATTATTTCACATTTTTACCTCCTGCTGTAGTCTGTTTCTAATCTGCAAGACTCCGTGCATCTTCTCGTGAGTGGCAGCTTGCCAGCGTCCTCATCCTCAGCTCCGGTTCCAACCAGCCCCTTCTAGAGTCACTACTCAGCTTCTTCACAGGTTCCAAAAGCAGAGGAAGCCAAGTCCTGGATAACTGGAGATTCAAGTACAGTATGACATGAGCTCTTAGATAAGGAGAATGAAAGCACTGGAAAGAGCAAAACATGGCTATAAAAATAGTTCCTATATGACTTTTATTAGTATAGCAGTCATCACTATACTAACACTTATCCATTGTATAGCCTTTTTATCCCCCAATTATTTTTGTAGACATCCATTAATTAACACTCGCAGTGTTTTGAGTCTTACCACTTGATTTTGTGCTACCTTGAAAATTGTCATATAAACTAAATACTGGAGTTTCACCAGCCATATTTCTGAAGCAATTTGAGCCAAGTCTCAAGTTCTCACTTCCAGAATTTTATCCCTATTAATAGAAGACATGCATCACAAGAGCGGAGTGGGGAGAGGAGACACACTTCTATTCTGCATGTGTCAAAACCGGATTCAGAGTCCTTTAAAGCAATGAAAAAGGACAAAATGCTCAGGTGTGAAAATTTAAAACATTTTTATTCTCAAACAAATAAGAAAGGCTCTTTTCCTTAAAATGTAAGGAAAGGAATATAAATTTTTAATCTTATCGTTCAGATAACTATTCCATAATAACAATTATACATTAACTTCCAAATGTCTTGCCTGCCCCCTACCATGTAATAACCACATTTAATTAAAGTTGTTGTCATTTATTTTTAAATACTTTTTTTAAGAAATAGAAACATGAACCCAACAAATAAATAGCCAAATGTGGATGATTCGAATGTGTTTGGGATGTTGACAATCTATTTACATTTTAATAAGATATTTCCTCAGTGCAGGTATTAGATAAATCTGCACAGAGATGGGGCTAGGACACAGAATTAAGAAGAAAGATGCGTCCTTGACAATTTGGAGAAAAGGAAAGATAAGCAGAATGGTGTTTAATAGAAACAGATGTGGATGTAATCTCTTTAGGAAGAAAAAAAGCTGTACAAATATAACATAAGAGATGGGGAAATGGCTTTAGACACAAAGAATGGAAAACCTGGGGAGTTCTGAGAAACCCAAGCTCAGAATGACTTCATGACTCAGACTCTCTTCCAATTCACAGCCCAACAACGGGTGTGATATGCGGATAACTTAAAGAAAGACATGGTGTTAAGCGCAAGATGTTATTTATAAGAAAGATTAACACGAGTTTCTGAAGTGGCAATGGAGGGCTGAAAAAAGGAGGATTAATCAGCCTAAAATGTATACATCATATATATAGTCACAGATATGTATGCTGGTTGGCACTTCTCTCATCTATGACCAGTGACAATTGTTTTCTATTCCAGCAAGAAGGATTTGAGTCAACCTTAAGGAAAACCTATTGACTAAAGGTAGAGCATTAAAATATGTTAATGGGGGCTTCCCTGGTGGCGCAGTGGTTATGCAGGGCACATGGATTCAATCCCTGGTCCGGGAAGATCCCGCATGCCGCAGCAACTAAGCCCGCGCCACAACTACTGAAGCCTGCGCACCTAGAGCCCGTGCTCCACAACAAGAGAAGCCACTGCAAGGAGAAGCCCACGCACTGCAACGAAGAGTAGCCCCTGCTCACCGCAACTAGAGAAAGCCCGTGCACAGCAATGAAGACCCAACGCAGTCAAAAATAAATAAATAAATGTATAAAATATGTTAATGGGAGTCAAGAATCCTATTAACTCCTTTTTCTTTTAAAAATGACCACCTGTACTTGCGCAATGCTTTGCATAGCTTGCAGTAGTATAAAATAGGTTTAGACTTACAATTCCACCATCAGCTGATAAACGGTTAACAGTTAAGTGTTAAGGAGAATTTTGCGGCAAGTTGGGTAGGAGAAAACGTCTCCCGGTACACATTGAGTCAGAACAGCACTCCCTCACTCTTCAAAGATATTCTCTCTACCTCTGAGAAAATATTTCCATTCCTTGTGTTTTATGCTGTCCTCAATTTTAAGGAATTGAGACTCTGTGACTCCTCCACCTTGCTCCTTAAAGCAAATGAAATGAACAGAGTTGCTGTCACAGAAAACCTTTACTGGGGAGAACTCAGAGACACAGGTATCAAAATCTGCCTTCCTAAAAACAAAAAGTAAAAGGTAGCAATTGTGACTCCTCTAAACCTTGATCCTTCACCCCTACATCTCAGGCTGGAACTTGGACAGAACTCTAAACACACCTCTCAAAGCCACACCACATCATTGATAGTTATTACAAAATACTGTGAACAGTATTACAGTGAATCAACTAATCTAAGGCTGTGATAGCTTTAAATAATTCTCCATAAATGTTACGTAAAATTTCTCCACCAATAAATTTGTTGTGCATAGTTGTGGCTATAACGTGATACAAAAAAGCAGCATCCTTCAGCTAGTACAATCACAGGGAGAGTAGCAAAGCAGCACAATGTGGGATACATTCTCCATCTGAATCCACCAGTAAGCTATGCTTTCTGCCTCTTAATGCAAGAAAAGAGTCTTTAGAAGAGAAAGACCGAAGCAGGGCCAAGCCAAACTGAAATGTTTCCTGAGCTAACAAGTAAAGGATCAGCATTTTGTGATGCATATTATAGATCAGCAAAGACATTAGTATAAACAAAATTTTTTGTAATATTTATTTATTTGGCTGCGCTGGGTCTTAGTTGTGGCATGCGGGATCTTCGTTGAGGCATTTGGGATCTTTTAGTTGCAGCATGCGGGATCTTTAGTTGCAGCATTGGAACTCTTAGTTGTGGCATGCGTGTGGGGTCTAGTTCCCTGAGTAGGGATTGAACCCGGGCCCCCTGCATTGGGAGCGCAGAGTCTTAACCAGTGGACCACCAGGGAGTCCCAACAAATTTTTTTAATCATTCATCAAGTTAACTTTAAGTATATGTAGATTCAGAATAAATTCTCTACACATGATAATTATTACTATGATTAGTATTGTAAGAAGGTTCACAAACTCTAAAGAAATTATTTCAACATCATCATAAAATCTTGCATTAAAAACTTCATCCATGCTTTTTAAAATAGACAGTGGATGTTATCTATGATAAAGTGAGATACGGGTACCCAGGGTGGACCAAGCTAGGCAAAGAGCACCTTTTCTAGAATCTGTATTAACAGCGATTCTCTCTCTCATATAATTTTTTTTCTTAAATATTCTGAGTTGCTTTGAGCAGGTCTTCATATTTCCATGGCAGTTTATTTAATTAATGGTATTGTATATCTGCAGTGCCTAGCACTTCCTACCTACGCCTAAGCTAGGTAGGAAAAGCAAAGGGCATTTCAGAGTCTACCCCCAGGAGCCTAGATGGAGACACCTCAAAAACACACACACACACACACACATCAGTGGTGTGCGTGGATGTAATAATCCAAGTGTAAGGACACTAGTTTTGCCTTGGGGGATAGAAGTAGAAATGGGAAGCGTTCCTTGAGTAAAGCACATCGTAAAACAAAAGGCAGGAGGTGGGGCGAGAGGAAACAGAGAGATCAAAGGAGACTTCCGTGACCCCTGTGACTCGGAAACAGGAGCTGCTGCACTGGGGGAAGAGGTAACAAGGTTGGTTTTGGACATCCTTAGTTAGTGGCTGGACAAGGAGGGTTACATCAACTGTAAGCTCTGAGCTGGGAGCTGAGAGGCGTCTGCAAACAGAGGGGGAGTGCTTGAAGCCATGAGTGTGTCAGCCCAGTGGGTTTATTATGTCACAAAATGAGACATCACGGCATCATTGCTACCACATAAAGAGATTTTCCTTCGTGTTTACACAGTCTAGGGAAATCTAAAAATTTAACGTTTGACTGCATATGTGCAACATCATGCACCTTAGATTAGCCTATTCAAGAAACTATCGGGCTTCCCTGGTGGCGCAGTGGTTGAGAGTCCGCCTGCCGATAAAGGGGATGCGGTTTCGTGCCCCGGTCCGGGAAGATCCCACATGCCGCGGAGCGGCTGGGCCCGTGAGCCATGGCCGCTGAGCCTGTGCGTCCGGAGCCTGTGCTCCGCAACGGGAGAGGCCACAACAGTGAGAGGCCCGCGTACCGCAAAAAAAAAAAAGAAACTATCATTTTCAGTTGCAGCTCTTTTCCACTCCTTCCTCTCTGTTTGCAATAATAATCTCTTTCTGAAGCTCACCCCGAGAACAAGAGCTGTGCCCAGCAGACTCGCCTGATTCATATTCTCCATGTAGCTTGTGGGAAAGTGGCTGGAATGATTGAAGCTTATTAAATACCTGTTGTGGTCTTTAGAAATCACCAGGAAAATATCACATCTAGAACTACCACCATATATTTCAATTTAGTATTTATAAATACAGGCTTCTTATCAAAATGGATTTTCTCTTCCTAGAGAGATAGTTAAGCCAGGATTCCTAATTCATATTCATCTTTCCTCAAAAATTAGTTGCTCTTAGGGCTTCCCTGGTGGCACAGCGGTTAAGAATCCACCTGCCACCGCAGGGGACACGGGTTTGAGCCCCGGTCCGGGAAGATCCCACATGCCGTGGAGCAACTAAGCCCATGCGCCACAACTACTGAGCCTACAGTCTAGAGCCCGCGAGCCACAACTACTGAGCTCACATGCTGCAGCTACTGAAACCCACGCGCCTAGAGCCCGTGCTCCTCAACAAGAGAAGCCACCACAATAAGAAGCCCGCGCCCTGCAACAAAGTGTAGCCCCGGCTCGCTGCAACTAGAGAAAGCCCGCATGCAGCAACAAAGACCCAATACAGCCAAAAATAAATAAAAATAAAATAAATGAATTTATAAAAAAAAAAAATTAGTTGCTCTCAATAAGCAGTGCTGATCAAGAGGGAAAGGACCTTGGATGTGGGCTAGCTTCTTCCTGCCCTTGCCACCTTCTTGCCCAGGTCGGTGGAGAGCCGAGTGAGTGCCATGTTGCTAGGCAACTCTGGAAAGATTTATGAATCCTGTTAATTAATTAATTAATTAAAGAGCTCTGAAGGGCTCTTGGACAACATGGACGTATCCTGTCCAGCCAGGACAGGGGAAATACTCACAAACAACAGCAAGACACAGTGTGAAAACCAACCAGAGAAGGAGCTTGGTGGACACACTTTACACAGGCAAGATTTCCTGCCATTTTTGACAACATGGATGGAATGTGAGGGCATTATGCGTAAGTCAGACAGAAAAAGATAAACACTGTATGATATCACTTAGATGTGGAATTTTAAAAAGCCGACCTTGTTAAAAACAGAGAGTAAGATGGTGGTTTCCAGGAGCTGGGTGGTGGGGGTTAGGGGGTGGGGGGATTGGGGAGATGTTGTTTGAGGGTACCAACTTGCAACTAGTAGATGAATAAATCCTGGAGAGCCAATGCACAGCATAGAGATTAGAGTCAACTCTACTGTATTATAAACTTCATTGTTTCTGAGAGACTAGATGTCAATTGTTCTCACCACAAAAAAAGAAACGGTAATTATGTGATGTGATAGGGATGTTAGCTAATGTTGTGGTAGTGATCACATTGCTATATATAAATGTATCAAATCAACACGTTGTACTCAAACTTGCACCATGTTATATGTCAATTATATCTCGATTATAAATTTTTTAAATAAAAAATTAAAAGAGATATTGAACCAAAGGAGTAAGAGAAAAAGTCAAAGCGCACATAGATACCGCATACCACATACCCTGTACAGAGAGCATAGTAGCAACTGAATTCTCCTGAAAATGTCTCATCTGGGGGGAGTCAAAACTCAGATATCCCATTTATTTCTGAAACTTTCCAGGCTTTGTCATTTTTCAGCAAATACTTTTGAGTCGATGAGTAGACTGAACTGGCAGAAGGAGTGTCCTGTAGGTAGGCTCTCTCTCCAGTCACCTCTCACTCTCCTCATGCTGTTTGAATTCAGGCAGTGCGTGCTTACTCTTTTTGCTGTTGTTTCATTTTCGTGGGTACCTATTTTGTGCTTTACTCAATTAAAGTAAACGTATATTACAATACTTCACTGACAAAAGGAGAATCAGTTGTTTTAGTTTCCGCTTCCGTCACTGTTAGTGAGGAATCACCATCATTTTGTGCATCAATTTCACTCATTTTTTTTGCATCTTTGTGTGGATACAGTTCTCTGTCTGTTATTGTTTCTATTATACTTGAAGAACTTCCTTTAATATTTCTTGTAGTACAGGTCTGCTGGTGACAAATCCTATACATATTTGTCTTTAAAAAGTATTTTGCCTTCATTTTTTACTTTTGGCCAACTTAACATTCTAAGTTAACAATTCCATCGTCCTCTGACTTATATAGTTATTGAGTAGACATCTGACATTATTCTTATCTTCTCTGCCCAATACGTGATGTATCTATTATTTCTGATTGCTTTTAAGACATTTTTTTAAGCACTGGTTTCCAGAAATTTTATTATGATGTGGTTCCATTTGTTTTCTTTTTCTCTATTTACCTAGCTTGGCTGGGTTCATTGAAACTTTTAGATCTGTGGGTTTATAGAGTTCATTAATTTTGGAAATTTTTCTGTCATTGTTTAGAAATTTTTCTGATTCCATAGTTTCCACAACAGCAATTAAATGTAATTTAGAACATTTGATATTGTCCCACAAATCACTAAGACCAATCACTGTTCTTTTCTTATGTGTTTACTTTTCTCTGTGCTTCATTTTATATAATTTCTTTTTGTACATCTTCAGGTTCACTGATCTTTCCTTTTTCAATGGCTGCTCTTGGTTCCATCCAGTAAAATTTTTATTTTGTATACTGTCTTTTTATGTTCATTGGTTCATGGTTTATTTTTATGTCTTCCGTTCCTTTCCTAATTATGTCTAAAGGGAAGATTTTAAACATAATGATTTAAAATAACTGTTTTAGGGCTTCCCTGGTGGCGCAGTGGTTGAGAATCTGCCTGCCGATGCAGGGGACACGGGTTCGAGCCCTGGTCTCGGAAGATCCCACATGCCGCGGAGCAACTAGACCCGTGAGCCACAACTACTGAGCCTGCGTGTCTGGAGCCTGCGCTCCGCAACAAGAGAGGCCACAACAGTGAGAGGCCAGCGGACCGCGATGAAGAGTGGCCCCCGCTCGCCCCAACTAGAGAAAGCCCTCGCACAGAAACGAAGACCCAACACAGCCAAAAATAATAAATAAATAAAATAACTGTTTTAAAGCCCTTGAGCTAATTTCATCACCTTTGCCATTTCTTAAGTACATATCTATTGCCTGATTTTCTCTTAGTTAACCATACTGTTTTATATATAAAATATATAAACACACATATACATGTATGTATATATGTTTATATACACACCTATATAAAATATATATAACTGTACATTTTATTATGAATAATATGATTATATACAGATTTTAATATGTATATATTTTTTTGCATGTTTCATAATTTTTTATTAGATTTTAAGTGATATGTTGTTGAGTGTCAGATTGAGTGTTGAAATTTGGGCAAGCAGTTGAGTAACTTTCAGATCAGTTTATTTTTAAGCTTTATTAGGGCTGAATTAGCCTTTATTCTAGGACTAAGTTAGCCTCACTATTAAGGCCTAACCTTTCAGCCATCTCTATTGAATAATCACCCAGGTTTCAATGAGATTTCTCTACTCTGGCTGGATGGAACTTGTCTCCCAGCACTGCGTGAGTTCTCAAGTTGTTGTTCTTTGTGTTGCCTCATGGAGTTTCATCCTACATATACATATTCATCCTACATAGTACTCAGCAACAGATTCAAGAGGACTCCTCTTCTGATTTCTGGAACCATTTTCAATAGGATTCTTTCTTCTTTAGTACTCTGCCCTGCAAATTCCACCCACTTCATTCTCCCAAAACTCTAATCTCTGTCTTCTCAACTCAGTGAGAATGCTGAACTCTTCCTGGGTTAGCCTTTCCTATGCCGTGGTCCACTAAGGATTTCTAGGTGATTGTAGCCAGAGCAACTGTAGTGTTCATATCATTTATTTTCCATTTCCCTGGATCACAGTCCTTCACTGCCTATTGCCCAATTTATGAAAACTGTTAGTTCATATGTTTTTCCAGTTTTTAAATTCTTTACAGCAAGAGGACAAATCTAGTACTGCTTACTTCAAAATGACAAGAAGTGGAAAATCTACTATTTTAGTGGGTAAGGTATTCAGAACAACCTGAATGGGTATTTCTGACACAGGGTCCCTCATAAGGTTTCAGATGACTTGTTGGCCAGGACTACAATAATATGAAGGCTTAAATGGGGCTGGAGAACCAATTCCAAGGTGACTCGCTAACATGGATGGCAAGTGCTACTGGTTGTTTGCAGGAAGTCTAGTACCTCACCTCCTGCACTCTGCTTGAGTGTCCTCCTGGTACAGCAGCTGACTTCTCTCAGGGCAAGTGATCCTAGAACAACCTATGCTTTCTATGGCCACCAAAACACATAAAGCACAGGGATAAAGCACCTTTGATTCTTAGGAAATGACCAACCATTGACATTCTCTTTATTTTTTTTATAAATTTTTTTATTTATTTTTGGTTGCGTTGGGTCTTCATTGCTGTGCGCGGGCTTTCTCTAGTTGCAGCGAGCAGGGGCTACTCTTCGTCGCGGTGCGCAGGCTTCTCATTGTGGTGGCTTCTCTTGTGGAGCACGGGCTCTAGGCACACAGGTTTCAGTAGTTGTGGCACACGGGCTCAATAGTCGTGGCTCGTGGGCTCTAGAATGCAGGCTCAGTAGTTGTGGCGCACGGGCTTAGTTGCTCCGCGGCATGTGGGATCTTCCCAGACCAGGGCTCGAACCCG
>NC_041230.1:44571049-44576332 GCF_002837175.3 Physeter macrocephalus | reverse complement strand
CCGGGTTCGCGCCCCGGTATGGGAGGATCCCACATGCCGCGGAGCGGCTGGGCCCGTGAGCCATGGCCGCTGAGCCTGCGCGTCCGGAGCCCGTGCTCTGCAACGGGAGAGGCCACAACAGAGGAAGGCCCGCATACCACAGAAAAAAAAAATAAGAGTAACAATTTTGTGTAAAAAAATAAAATAAAATTCAAAAATTAAAAAAAAAAAAGGGCTTGCTTTTTTGTCCACCTGTTCTCCACTCAGCCAAATCTCTTGAAAGAGTCTTATCTCCATGTCCTCTTTTGTCCCCATTCCCCATTCATTATTCAACCAACAATCAGGTTTTCAGCACAACACTGAAAAAAAATAATAATAAAAAAAATTTTTTTAATGAATAAAAGTAACAAATTTATGTCCATTAACAGATGCATGGATAAAGAAGATGTGATATATAGAGATACACACATCACACACACACACACACACACACACACACACACACACAATGGAATACTACTCAGCCATAAAAAAGAATAACATTTTGCCATTTGCAGCAACATGGATGGACTTGGAGGGCATTACACTAAGTGAAATAAGTCAGACAGAGAAAGACAAATACTGTATGGTATCACTTATACGTGGAATCTAAAAAATACAACAAACTAGTGAATATAACAAAAAAGAAGACTCTCAGAGATACAGAGAACAAACAAACTAGTGGTTACCAGTGGGGAGAGGGAAGTGGGGATGTGCAATATAGGGGTAAGGGATTAAGAGGTACAAGCTATTAGGTATAAAATAAGCTATAAGGATATATTGTACAATACAGGGAATATAGCAAATATTTTATAATAACTATAAATGGAGTATAACCTTTAAAAATTGTGAATCACTCTATTGTACACCTGTAACTTATAATATTATATATCAACTATATTTCAATTTTTAAAAAGTAACACTTTTAAATTTTTAACATCAAATTTGAAAATACCATTAACAATTAAAAATCGAGGACTTCCCTGGTGACACAGTGGTTAAGAATCTGCCTGACAAATAGAGACACAGATGTAGAGGACAAACGTATGGACACCAAGGGGGGAAGTGGGGGGTGGGGGGGTGGGATGAATTGGGAGATTGGGATTGACATATATACACTAATTTGTATAAAATAGATAACCAATAAGAACCTGCTGTATAAAGTAAATTAAATTCAATTTAAAAAAAAAAAAAGGAATCCGCTTGCCAGTGCAGGGGACATGGGTTTGAACCCTGGTCCAGGAAGATCCCACATGCCACAAAGCAACTAAGCCTGTGCACAACAACTACTGAGCCGGCACTCTAGAGCCCACAAGCCACAACTACTGAGCCCAAGCACCACAACTACTTAAGCCCACGCACCCTAGAGCCCACACGCCACAACTACTGAGCCCATGCACCGCAACTACTGAAGCCCATGCCTCTAGGGCCCGTGTGCCGCAACTACTGAGCCCGCGTGCTGCAACTACTGAAGCCCATGCACCTAGAGTCTGTGCTCCGCAACAAGAGAAGCCACCGCAATGAGAAGTCTGCGCACTGCAACAAAGAGTAGCCCCACTCACTGCAACTAGAGAAAGCCCGCGTGCAGCAATGACCCAACACAGCCAAAAGTAAATAAATAAATAAATTTATTTTTAAAAAAATTAAAAATTGAATACATTTAAAATTAAATCAACTACTTATTTTCTTCATGAAACTCTCTGTGGAGGACACACTGAAAATACATCCCCCTTCCTTCTTGGAAACTTGCAAACTACTTGCTAATGAAAATTATGGAAATTCTGAATCTTGTACAATATGCTTCTAGATTTTGTTTTCCACAGTGAGACTGGAAGAAATGGATCTGCATATACTTCTTCAATTAAAGGAACTTTCAGATTGCTTTTTAAAACTCAAACTGATATAACATCAAATACAGTGATAATTTACTTGTTATTGGACAAAGACTTATTAAACAATGATATTTGGACTCAGAGCTCCTCCTTGGAAATTTTATTATAATTGTTCATATTAGATAAGGGAAAATTCAACATGATAAATTCAAATATTCCACCAGACAAGGAGAGCTAAATAATACTGCATGCCATGGCCTTTTTTTTGTGAATAGGCTTTTTCTCTAGCTTTACCCACAAGAACATCTTTCTGTCAAGGATTTAAGATGACCTCATCTAATTTCCTTGGCAGATAAAGGCAGTTTTTCTGTCTTGTGTTTGAGCTCATGTTTGCTTAGATATTCTTCTTCTACATTTCCAAGTTCCTCAATTAAGTTTGGTAATGTATCTACTCTTTGAGGATATTGCAAAATCTTTTCCCTAGTATGGAAGACTACCCATTCTCCCCAAATTCTATAACCCACAATTAGATTAAAAATTTAAATAAACTATCCGTATAACTACTCTAAGAGGAAAAGACCCTCACTCCTCAATATTGGACACCTCAGAGTTAATTGTGGCTCAGCTGAACACAAAAATCTGGGAAAGAGACATGTTTCTTGCCTGGGGATTTACTTCTTTATGATCACATTATTCTAATTTTCAGTAAAAATTAGTTTACTAATATTTGAAGAAGTCTGTCTACAATCCTGGGACCTTTGCTTTCCCAACATTCTCATCATACATTTCTCCTCTTCAGATCCAAGCAGATACATGCAGAGATCAAACACCAAACCCCTTGATCAAAATGGCTGTCATTCTCTTGCTAGAATGACTTTCCCCTTCTCTCTACCAAAGGGCTGGTATGATTTTCCTGTCAAATATGTCAAGGGAGTCTTTAAGGTGTCCGTCAGTTGCCAACATGAGGTCTGCTCAGACAAGAGTGCTGCCTTCAGGAAGGAAGCAGAAACTTTCAGAGTTACACTGTAAAAGGTGGTGAGTCTCTGGGTATCCAGGGAAGAAACACTTCTATTTGAATCTCAAATCTGGATTTTCATAATATGTGGACACACAGGAAAACAGTTTTCTACAAAAGCCTTGTAAGGGAGAGATATTCCTTTATTTCCAAAACAAGACTAATGGCTCATTAAACTCAACGTTCTATATGGGGTAGATAAATTCAATGAATTTAAATCTTATTTCTTATAGATTTTCAGGGAACTGGAGACTTCCTACTAGGATAACCTATTGATATCTTTTTGATAACCTACTGAAAAGAACCTCCTTTTTTTTTTCTTGTCTCAACTAGATAGAAGGCAAGCCTATATTTAGGATGAGTCACTGAATATGGGAAGGGAGTTTCTGAAGTGGTCTAGAGACTTCTCGACAGCTAGATGTCCCATATTATCATTTCTTAACAGGCAGGGCTAATAAAGAGCTACCTCAAGTAGTTGGTCTATTCAAGCCTCATTTCAGCTCAGCTGCTGATTCATCAGATACATCTCTTGCTGTGTACAAGGGCTTTCCATCTGACAGAATGAAGTTTGGCTTAGAAACCAGAGTTCAGATTGCTGTGTTTTCTGCTTTTCATGATATGCTCTCCTAAACATCCTGCAATAAATAAACCAACTCTTCTTGCTGTCATCATCTTATACTTTCTAACAGAAACTAGAGAGGCACATAGCTGAGCTCTGTATCAACCTTATAAAAAGCTGAGAAAAAGAATGCAATGAATTTAATTTTAAAATAACAGATAAATGATAACTTCCAAATGGTCTAGAGTATGATTAATAAAAACTGACAATAATAGAATATGTGGGAGAAGTATTACTGGTTTCTTTTGAGATGATAATGGGATAGATAGATTACTTATTCAGAAAATGTTCAAGGATTTTTGGTTGCTTAAGAATCAATTAAGGTAGAATGCATCCTTTATGAAGTAAAAATTCAGATGATTATCTGAAAAGTATTACATACTTGAATAAGGGAAAAGAAACTGTATATTGAAGAAGAATAATATAAAGTCACATCACTCTGTTTATATAACATTTACTCTTAATAGGATAAATATATTTAAATCAAACTAATGCCTAATAACAGAAGAAGAAAGTGATTTTATATATATACATACACATGTGATTCTCTATACACAAATATGTATGTATGAATATATTCCAATTATATATATATTCTATATTTATATACATATATATTCCATGGATGTATGTATAATTTATTTGGAATTAAACTATAATTCTAAAATACTACATTGGAAGATTTTTTTTTTTTTTTTTTTTTTTTTTTTTTTTGTGGTACACAGGCCTCTCACTGTTGTGACCTCTCCCGTTGCGGAGCACAGGCTCCGGACGCGCAGGCTCAGTGGCCATGGCTCACGGGCCCAGCCGCTCCGCGGCATGTGGGATCTTCCCGGACCGGGGCACGAACCCGCGTCCCCTGCATCGGCAGGCGGATTCTCAACCACTACGCCACCAGGGAAGCCCTGAAAGAATTTTTTATGATATCACAAAACATCAATATATTAAGTAATAAAGGTATGAAAATATTTTTAAGTCACTCAATAGAATAAAAAGTATTAAAAATCATATATATCATACATATTTATGATTTTATAATACATAAATGTATTATGAAAGCAAAACTGGAAATGACACTTCAGCACAGATTTCAAAAGCCTTTTGTAATTTTTGTGCCTCATTATAAAAATTTTTTTTTTTTTTTTTTTTTTGTGGTACGCGGGCCTCTCACTGCTGTGGCCTCTCCCGTTGCAGAGCACAGGCTCCGGACGCGCAGGCTCAGCGGCCATGGCTCACGGGCCCAGCCACTCCGCGGCATGTGGGATCCTCCCAGACCGGGGCACGAACCCGTGTTCCCTGCATCGGCAGGCGGATTCTCAACCACTGCGCCACCAGGGAAGCCCTATAAAAATTTTTAAATGTCCGTCTTAACAAAGATAAAAGTAAGTTTTTCTCTTAGAGGAAAACAGAGATAGAACACTCTACGACATAAATCACAGCAAGATCCTTTTTGACCCACCTCCTAGAGAAATGGAAATAAAAACAAAAGTAAACAAATGGGACTTTATGAAATTTAAAAGCTTTTGCACAGCAAAGAAAACCATAAACAAGACGGAAAGACAAACCTCAGAATGGGAGAAAATACTTGCAAATGAAGCAACTGACAAAGGATTAATCTCCAAAATACACAGGCAGCTCATCCAGCTCAATATCATAAAAACAAACAACCCAATCCAAAAATGGGCAGAAGACCTAAATAGACATTTCTCCAAAGAAGATATACAGACTGCCAACAAACACATGAAAGGATGCTCAACATCACTAATCATTAGAGAAATGCAAATCAAAACTACAATGAG
>NC_041230.1:44554536-44570812 GCF_002837175.3 Physeter macrocephalus | reverse complement strand
CACATAGCACAGGGAGATCAACTTGGTGCTTTGTGTCCACCTAGAAGGGTGGGATAGGGAGGGTGGGAGGGAGACGCAAGAGGGAGGAGATATGGGGATATATGTATATGTATAGCTGATTCACTTTGTTATACAGCAGAAACTAACACACCATTGTAAAGCAATTATACTCCAATAAAGTTAAAAAAATCATAAAAATAAAAATTAAAGCCAAAAAATAAATAAAGTAAGTTTTTAATTAAGTTTTATAAAGTAGATTACAGTAAACTATTTTAAAGAAAATAGCTACCACCCAAAGACCATGAGCATAATATGATATACAATCTTCCAGTCTCGGTTTCAAAATGTACCCTAATGTGTTCCTATTTTCTGAAGGATTTGTTTATTCACTGTGGTTCAAATTCAGATAAGTAATCATTTGCATGTTTAGAATATTCTCTTTCAATATTTCACATTGTATTAGTTTTTTTTTTTTTTAATTTTGTATTGTGTTATCTCCTATTTCACTCTCCACAAACTACTTACATCCAAATGAAGGAAGAGGAAGAGAAGAAAGAGCAGAAACTGCTACAGAAGATCAACTTTGAAACCACCGTTCTGTATACCCTTGTGGTTTATAAGAAGTAGTTCATACAGTCTCTATAACCAGAGGTCAGTGTGTTTTATTTCCATGTTGCCCATTTCAATAGCCCTATTACTTAGCAATCAAGGCACATTATACATATGATTACAAACACATCTGGAGACTATGAGGTTCTAGGTAACCCAACATCTACAGCATGCGGAGAGGTTTCCCCAGGCTGGATTTTTTTTTTCATGAAATAACGCATGTTTATTTACATTTATGCTGCTGCTGTGTTCCTGTGTTCTATGTTTTGGTTCCCCTGTAAGGAGAGGATGTAAACAACATTTAACAAATAGGAACACGATGGAAAAGTGAAGGTATAGTTAGTATGCATGTTAGTAGCACAACGCCAAACCACTCTGTTTGAAGTCAGCACTTCCTTTTCAATAACTGAGCATCAAATTTTTTTTATCATAGAAAAATGGAAACTGTTCTTGGATGCTTTTCAAATCAGTCAATACCACACACACTGATTGAATAGCATCTATATATGGGCCAAGCTACTGTTGCTGGTACAGGCGCTTATGGTAAATTATTCTATCTCTGCAACATGTTATTTGGAGGAAAATTGGCACTATTTGCAAGGAACTTTGGGTTTAATTTGCATCTAAAAATTTTAAATACCCATAATTGTATATGGCCAGGAACATTACCCATGGTTAATTTGCATATTGTTCCTATTGTCCCTAAGATGTAGGACATTTAACAATGACTACTTTATGCCACATGACGTTACACACCAAACTGAGAGCAAAGATCACTCAGGGCTGATGAAACTTGGCATTGAGGACTTTTGGGGTCATGATGAACCATCAAACAGTTTAACACCCTTTCATCTCATGCCCACTGAATTTCCCTTTTGAGCATACCTTCTGCCCAGGCTTTTGCAGACTCATCCCAGGACTATCTGGCTCAATTATCTTGGTCCTCGGTGTCTGTAAGCAGAATCATACCTCAGAGGTTCAAATGGCTCAGGGGTTATCCATCAGGCCAGTTCCATTTCAAATATAAAAAAATCTTGTGCACTCTGATCAAATTGATGTTTCTCCTTCCTTACGTATCAGTAGCACAAAAGCTGAAGCTCCCTTCCATCTTGAGAGTCTGAACTTCATTCTCCTTTAATGTAACGGTCCTTTCACTAAATCCTTTCTCAGGCTCATTGGCTGCTTCTGTTGAAAATACTCTAACCTTGTATCCCTTTCTTGTTATGAATAAAACAGTTATCCAAGCCCTAATTCTGAGAAATTTTCACAGTTCTCCAGCACTTTCATACTGCAGCTCTGTCAATAGTGGAAAATGAATCGAGGCTCTGGAGAGAAAAATTTGTGCTTCAAAGGGAAAACTATGTGTTATCTGTAACATGTCTCCATATTATCTGTTTATGATTCTGTGGCAGCTATTCTACATCTCTTTAAATTATTGATAACTGATAGCAGTGAAAAATAATTCTTATCTATAGTTATACAAATCTGCGCTGTCCAAAGAGAGTTAATTGACCTCCCTCCGTCACTGTGGAGAAGCCAGGATTTTCTTTTGAACTGTTAAACATCTACTTGATTTCCTCATTGATTCATGAGTTCAATAAAATCTTTAATAATTATTCATTTTATATCTGCATGGAAGTCACATATTTATCTTCTTTTTAATTACCATTTGACAGCCGCAAATGAGGAAAAATAAGCATAACGAGGTTATTGATCAGGGAATTTATAAAAATGAAATGGTAAAAGAGGACATACCCAGCAAGAGGGGATCAAGAGTCATATTCTCTCATGCTTTGCTTAGCATTAACATGCCATAATTTAGGGGGAATGAAAATAAAGAGTTATTTAATAAGTTTCTCTGAAAGTAATATCACATTTGCATTCATATTGGAGGGTCTTGATGGAAATGATTACAGGGTGATGGTTAGTATCTGAAACCACTGTCAAGGCAAAAATTGCACCAGACAAAGTTAAGCACGTAAGGAAGACTTTATTCAAGGCTACTGAAATAGGGAAGAAAGACAGTCTGAGCTCAACTCCACCAAAACAATGGGCATGAGAGTTTAAAAGCTGGGCTGGTAGATATCATAGATCATCTGTGTCTGCTAATTGGCCTTACCCAAGGAAAAGGGAGGTAGAGGGAGATGCAACACACAGAGAGGAGAAGGCAGTGTAAAGACAGAGCAGCGAGAGATTTGAAGATCCTGGCCTCGAGGACTAGTGTGATGCAGCCACAAGCCAAGGACTGCCCAGTATCCCCTAGAAGTTGGAAGAGACAAGGAAATTATTCTCCCCTAGGGTCTCCAGGGTGAGAACAACCCTGCCCACGCCTTGATTTTGACCCAGGGATACTTATTTCTGACTCCTGGCTTCCAGAACTACAAGAGAATAAATTTCTATTATTTTAAGCCACCAAGATTGTGGTAACTTGTTACAGCAGCCAAGGGAAACCAATACTGATTTTGGTACCAGGGAGTGGGGTACTGCTGTAACAAATACCTAAAAATGTGGAAGTGGCTTCGGAGGTGGTAATGGACAAAGGATAGAAGAATTTTGAGGCACAGGATAGATAAAACCTAAACGGCTTTAAACAAACTACTGACCGAAACATAAGCATTAAGGACAATGCTGCTGAGAGCTCAGAAAGAAGAGAGAAGCACAAAAGAGGAAACGTGTATCATCTTGGAGAAAATGTAAATTGTCACAAAGAGAATACTGGTAGAATGTGAACATTAAAGGTGCTGCTCAAGGGTATCAGAAGGAAATGAAAACATCCTAGTGGAAAATGGAAGAAAGGCAATCCTTGTTACACAGTGAAATCCTCGTTATACAGAGAAATTCACTGAACTGTGACCCACAGTTGCGTGGGAAACAAGAACTTGTAAGCGACGAATTCAGATGTTAGCTGAGGAGATTCCCAAGCACAGCCTTGAGGTACAGCCTGGCTTCTCCTTGCTGCTTGTACTAAAATGCTAGAGGAAAGAGACATATTGAGGAAAGAATCACTAAGCCAAAAGGAACAGTACTAGTTGATCTGGGAAATTCCCAGACTCCCCAGATTGCAAAAGATGCTAAAATTAGGAGATTCACTGTTACAAAAGCGTACTCTGGAGAGAAGTCCAGCGGTATGGCTGGAGAACCTTTCGTTAGCGTGGAAGAGATTAAGCATGAGTGAAGGGGAGCACAGTTGGGGGACTGGACAATCTGGGTGAGAGATAATGGTGCATTGGTCTGCGAAGTACATGTGGCGGTCTAGCACTACAAGTGATGAAAAGTGGTTGGATTCTAAATGTATGCTGCAGAAAGAAATGATGATATTTTCTGACTGACTGTATACACTTTGTGAGAGAGAGGGTTGAGGATTATTACAAAGCATTGGGTCTGGGTAACTGGAAGGATAAAGTTGACACTTCCTGAGATGCAGGAAAATACCAGGAGCCCAGTTTTTAGCATAATAGGTTGATATTTCCATTGGGAAAAGCAAGTAGAGATTCTGGGAAAGTAATTGAATATAGGACTCCAGAGATCAGCACCTAGGTCCAGACTACAGCTATAAATTTGGGGTCATCCAAAATATACAAACAACTCATACAACTCAGCAACAAAAAAACAAATAACCCAATTGAAAAATGGGCAGAAGACCTTAAAAGACATTTCCCCAAAGAAAACATACAAATGGCAAGTAGGCACATGAAAAAATGTTCAGCATCACTAATTATTAGAGAAATGCAAATCAAAACTACAATGAGGTGGGCTTCCCTGGTGGCACAGTGGTTAAGAATCCACCTGCCAATGCAGGGGACATGGGTTCGAGCCCTGGTCCGGGAAGATCCCACATGCCGCAGAGCAACTAAGCCCGTGCGCCACAACTACTGAGCCTGCGCTCTAGAGCCCGTGAGCCACAACTACTGAGGCCACGTGCCACAACTACTGAAGCCCACGTGCCTAGAGCCCGTGCTCTGCAACAAGAGAAGTCACCGCAATGAGAAGCCAGCGCGCTGCAACGAAGAGCAGCCCCTGCTCACCGCAACTAGAGAAAGCCCGCATGAAGCAACAAAGACCCAATGCAGCCAAAATAAATAAATAAATTAATTAATTTTAAAAACTACAGTGAGGTACCCCTCACACCAGTCAGAAGGGTCATCATTAAAAAGTCTACAACCAGGGCTTCCCTGGTGGTGCAGTGGTTGGGAGTCTGCCTGCCGATGCAGGGGACGCGGGTTCGTGCCCCGGTCCGGGAGGATCCCGCGTGCCGTGGAGCGGCTGGGCCCGTGAGCCATGGCCGCTGAGCCTGCGTGTCTGGAGCCTGTGCTCCACAGCAGGAGAGGCCACGGCAGTGAGAGGCCCGCATACCGCAAAAAAAAAAAGTCTACAACTAACAAATGCTGGAGAGGATGTGAAGAAAATGGAGCCCTCCTACACTGTTGGTGGGAATGTAAATTGGTACAGCCACTATGGAAAACAGTATGGAGATTCCTCAGAAAACTAAAAATAGAACTACCATACGATCCAGCAATCCCACTCCTGGGAATATACCCAGACAAAACTATAATTCAAAAAGATACATGCACCCCTATGTTCAGAGCAGCACTGTTCACAATAGCCAAAACATGGAAACAACCTAAATGTCCATCGACAGAGGAATGGATAAAGAAGACGTGGTATATATATACAATGGAATACTACTCAACCTTAAAAAAGAATGAAATAATGCCATTTGCAGCAACATGGATGCAAATAGAGATTATCATACTCAGTGAAGTAAGTCAGAAAGAGAAAGACAAATACCGCATGATATCACTTATATGTGGAATCTAAAATATGGCACAAATGAACCAATCTACAAAACAGAAACAGACTCACAGACATAGAGAACAGACTTGTGGTTGCCAAGGGGGAGGGGGAAAGGGAGAGGGATGGACTGGGAGTTTGGGGTTGGTAGATGCAAACTATTACATACAAAATGGATAAACAACAAGGTCCTAATGTATAGCACAGGGAACTATATTGAATATCCTGTGATAAACCATAATGGAAAAGAACATTAAAAAAGAATGTAGGGCTTCCCTGGTGGTGCAGTGGTTAAGAATCCGCCTGTCAATGCAGGGGACACAGGTTCGAGCCCTAGTCCGGGAAGATCCCACGTGCTGCAGAGCAAATAAGCCCATGCACCACAACTACTGAGCCTGCGCTCTAGAGCCCACAAGCCACAACTACTGAAGCCCACATGCCACAACTACTGAAGCCCGTGTGCCTAGAGCCCATGCTCCGCAACAAGAGAAACTACTGCAATTAGAAGCCTGCACACCGCAATGAAGACTAGCCCCCACTCGCCGCAACTAGAGAAAGCCCGCATGCAGCAACAAAGACCCAACTCAGAAATGTAAATAAAAACAAAAATAAACAAATGGGGCCTAATGAAACTTCAAAGCTTTTCACTCGCTGAGCTGCTGGCGAAGGGCTTCAAGGATCAGTGAGAGGAGGTCTGGGGAGACTGAGGAGGGAGGGCAAGCCCGGGCTTTGGGCTCCAAAGCCTCTGAGTCTCACTGCACCATTTCTGGTGCCTGGAGAACTCCTCTCCCTCCTCTCCTTCTTTTCTTCTTTCCTGTAGAAAAGGGAAGAAAAATGGGGGCAATAATAGTACCTACCTCGCAGGATGGCTACAAGGATTGAATGAGTTACCAGATAAAATGCTTAGAGCAATGCCTGACACATAGTAAGTGCTCCATGGCTGTTCCTTCTTACTACTTTTCTCTTTTTCTTGGTATATTTTTTTCTGATTATGAACGCCATACTTACTTATGGTAGAAAAGTGTGAAAACGTAGGAAAACCCCCCACCATAGTGAGGGAGTCAGAGGTACGAGCAAACAAGTAAAAGATGGAGGAGGGGGGGAGATGAGCACAGTAATGAACGTGTGTCAAGATGCAGAGGCAGCTCAAGGAAACGATGTACTCGGTGGCGGCGGAAGGTGCCGTCCCCACGCCCTGGAAAGACCCCATGGACAAGGTGAAGCTTACATACGAGGAGGTTTTCAAAGATGAATAGGAGTTTGTTAGGTGGACGAGGCAGGGAAGGGCATTAGCATGTGCAAAGGCACCGGGGCATTAAATAGCGTCTGCGCCGCCGTCACTGTAGTTGTGCATCGCTCCAGTATAGTGTGTACGGGAGGGCAGGAGGGTGGGCGCTGGGGTGAGAGGGGTGCTAGGAGTGGGGACGGGGAAGTAGGCAGGGCCAGGAAGTGAAAAGCCCTGTGTCATGATGAAGAATTTGGACTTCAACCTGGGGGCTGAGAAGGGGCCCCTGGAAGGCTTGGACGGGCTGTCAGCCAGTTAGCATTTAGGAGCGATGACTCACTCATAGCAGGACAAATGGTTGGAGGGGACTTTGGGAGCGAAGAGACCTACTGTAAGGCAGGTGCCAAAGTCTGGGAACAAGTCAGAGACGGCCCAGGCCAATGCAGAAGTCCCAGGAATGGGCCAGGCAGGATAGGGAGAGACGTGGAGGGTGAGGAGATGGAGGGCGGCAGCGCAGCCAGAACAAGGCCCGGGTTTGGGGCTTGGCTGACTGGGAAGTTGATGCTCTCAGCAAGCAGAGGAGGGGATACACGAGGGAAACTGTGCTGTGGAGGAAGGTACTAAGAGTTCTCTGTCATTGCGGAGAAACCACTCTGGCGACCATGTTTATCTGCGTATGCAGAAAATGGTCCATGGGAATTTGGACTCATTTAAAAAATCTTCAGTGCTTCATTATTGATATATTTAAAATAATGTACCTGGGGATGTGTGTGTATGTGCAGCTGATTTCACTTTGTTGTAAGGCAGAAATTAGCACACCATTGTAAAGCAATTATACTCCAATAAAGATGTTAAAAAATAAAGACCCAACTCAGCCAAAAATAAAAATAAATAAGTAAATGAATAAAAATTAAAAAAAAAAAGAAATGTCTGTATGTGTATAACGGAGTCACTTTGCTGTACAACAGAGATTGGCACAACATTGTAAATCAACTACACTTCAATAAAAAAATTTTTTTGATAAAATAAAATAAATTTGGGGTCATCAATATACAGATAATATCTGAAACCATGAGGCTGGAGGAGGTCATCAGGAAGGGAATGTAGATACAAAATAGAAGAGGTTTCAAAAGTGAGTCATGGGAGCCTCCAAAATTAAAAGGTCAAGAAGGGCTTCCCTGGTGGTGCAGTGGTTGAGAGTCCGCCTGCCGATGCAGGGGACACGGGTTCGTGCCCCGGTCCGGGAAGATCCCACATGCCAGGGAGCGGCTGGGCCCGTGAGCCATGGCCGCTGAGCCTGCGCGTCCGGAGCCTGTGCTCCGCAACGGGAGAGGCCACAACAGTGAGAGGCCCGCGTACCGCAAAAAAAAAAAAAAAAAAAAAAAAAAAAGGTCAAGAAGACGAGAAGAGAGCAGCAGAGGATACTGAGAAGGAGTGTGGTAGGAGAAAAACCAGGAGAGTGTGGACTTCTGCTGAGTCAAGTAAAGAAAGCGCTTCAAAAACGGAATGATCAAAAGTGTCAAGTACTGGGACTTCCCTAGTGGTCCAGCGGTTAAGACTTTGCGCTTCCACTGCAGGGGGCACGGGTTCGATCCAGGGTTGGGAAACTAAGATCCCACGTGCCACGTGGCCAAAAAAAAAAAGTGTCAAGTACTGCTGAGAAGGTAAGTAAGAAGAGGATGAGAAGTGTCCATGGTATTTACCAGCCTGGAAGTCACTGGAAATGTTGACTACAGACGTTTGTTATGATATTGACATGATGATTTCAGTGGGGGATAAGAGAGAGAATTTAAGGACAGTATATATAGGAAATGAAATGAAATGGACTGCAAAGTCAATTAATTTTGCTTTTTAAAAAATCCACAAATTTGGCCAGAATAAACTCATTACTAACTTAAAAGAGTTTTGCTGAGAGGTACCAGGTGGCTAGAGGTACAGAGGAAATGAGTAACCAACATGGATCATTCAGTTAGAGAGTTTGCTAATTAAAGAAGGAGGTAGTAAATGCATGGTAATTTCCAAGAGCTAAGGAGAAAAGCAAATGTGATTGTTTTAATCTGTTAAATCTGTTAAGTCTGTGAGGGAAAAACAGAGAGAGAAGAGACTGAATGGGGTTCTTGAAGAGTCGATGAGAATAAAAAAAGCAAAGGTGAAGGAACTGACTTTAGAAAAGAAGTGAGTAATTTCTTCCTGAGAAATATTAGGGACAGATGAGAAGGTAACTGCACACCAGGCTTTCTCAATGTCAGCACTATTGACATTTTGACCTGCATAATTCTTTGTTGTGGGATGGCCTCTCTGTGCATTATTGGACATTTAGCAACCCTGATCTCTACCAACTAGATGCCAGCAGCACTCTCCCCCTGTCATGACAGCCCCAAATGGTCTCCAGACATTGCCAATGTCCCCTCAGGGCGAAATCACCTTGGTTGAAAACCACTGATATAGAGATAAATTGAAGGGCAGAGATTGCACTGTGGGCGTTCTGAGTACTATGAGAAATTGGAATGGTAACTGCATACAAGGTATTAGAATGAGCTGAGTGATTAAGAGAATTTCTGGGAAGAATTCTTAATAACAATAGATACTATGGTGGCTTTGTTTTGTGTCAACTCGGCTCACTGGAATTGTGTCTGCCAGAATGCCCTTCCCTATATAGTTCTAGACTCATGTGGGCCACAAGAGACATTTTACATGAGATCTGAAGGTGGAAGGAAAGAGCCACCACATTCGTTTCATACTCAGAAGGCTATTGTAGGGCACCAGGCATGACTGCAGCTCACACACATTGTCACTGATGAGCTGGCTCACCTTGGAACGAAGCAACAACCAGGCCACAGCTCCTCCAGCTGCTCCCACTCCTGCACTGGGTGCCTCTTTAGCTCTGTGCTGAAGGGTGCCAGCTGCCCCAGCAAGTCATCCGTCTCATTGAAGTGGGAGGCCTGGAAGCAGTGAGAGACCCATGTGGGTTCCATTTCGTCTCTGAGGGCACCAGGCCATCCCTCTAGTTTCCAGTTTGTGCTTACTCTCCCCTACTTCTTGTCCATCTCTCTTCCCAGTTGCCAGTCCTGCTGACTTCAAGCTGCAGCATCCAACACAGAAGCAGTAACTGTATATAAACTCTTCAATGCAATCTCTCAATTGTCTAAGGTCAAACCCCTACAACAAATCCCACATTCCATACCATTTATTTACCACTGCCTGTATGTCAAGTACAACAACACTATAAATTACGTTGTAGTATCCTTATTTTATAGGTGAGGAAACAAGAGTCAGAAAGACTAACTCTATCAAGGTCCCACATTTAGTAAGCGGTAGACATGGAATCTGAACAACATCTACCTTCCTTTAAAATCCTCTCTCTTGGGCTTCCCTGGTGGCGCAGTGGTTGGGAGTCCGCCTGCCGATGCAGGGGACGCGGGTTCGCGCCCCGGTCCGGGAAGATCCCACATGCCGCGGAGCGGCTGGGCCCGTGAGCCATGGCCGCTGAGCCTGCGCGTCTGGAGCCTGTGCTCCGCAACGGGAGAGGCCACGGGCAGTGAGAGGCCCGTGTACCGCAAAAAAAAAAAATAATAATAAATAAATAAATAAAATAAAATCCTCTCTCTTTCCATTCTCCCAGTCTACAGTGCTGGCAGTTAGCAATTTTAAGAAATAAGGAGGCGTAGAACTTTTTAAAATTAATGACCTTGGCCTATTGGTAAATGATTCTACACTGTATTCTAATAATGGTGGGAAATAAATAAAAACCCTTTTCAAGATAGCACTTAATGATGTTTTAGAGGTAGGAGGCACAAAAGTTAAAGATAAAATTTACTTGCTCTTCACGGATATGAAATAAGAAGAGTTTCAGTTTTCCATTTTCTATTACTGCATAATGCCTCTGAGACACTAACATTTGGCGGCAGCAGATGTCCTGAAAGTTTAGAAGGAACCTTAATCAATCTATCAACACTCAGTTTAATCAAAACTCGGAGAGAGTGATCAGGGAGTTTATGACTATTACTTGTGCCGCGGCCAATGTCCTGGCTTCTCCTTTCCTGTCTCTCACCTCCAAGGCAGAGCTTCTAGGCCTTTCCACACCAGCTGACACTCACAGTAACAACTGACAGCAGCCATGTTCGCAGTACACACGGACTGTGGCAACAGACCAAGATAGCATAAGTCTTGCTTTTTACTTGCTGGTATTTTTAAAAAGCAGCAGCATAACCACAAAGGCATTGATGAAATTGTATTAGGTTCGCTGGGTGAACAATCTTATGTGTACATATCTCCGTGTCTACTACAGCATATAAAGTCCTGAGGTACCGAGATCAAATCTATGAATTACTTTCCAAAAAGGATAGAATGATAGAATATCAAGATCGGAAGGGATTTTTTTCTTCAAGTCACCTAATCCATTCCCCTTCCAAGTGGATGAATCCATTCTAAAACTAACCAAGTAGTCATCCATGCTCTTCTTTCACTCTCCAAATACCATGCCACTAACCAATTCAAAAGGGAGCCCATGTTATCCTCTGATAGCTAAAAGCTAGACTATGCCTGCCTGTGATTATGACCCAAGGGTGTTGGAAGAGTCATTTTGCATCATCCAGAGTATGTCTCCTCCACCTATCATGTGCCATATTTATTATTTAATGCATGTTCTATTGTTATAATAATGGCAATAATAATGAGATTGATATTAAAGCAGCTACCTTCTAAATCATCTTGTTCCGTCAGTAAAATTTTTGTTAGATCAGTTATTGGAAGCACAAATGATTATCGCTTTTGCCACAATTTTTTTCATTTTATACTATAGTAGCACTATGATTATATTAGCTCAAAAGGTAATAATTATTTTAGTAGTCATTTTGAAAAGCCTCTTTTTCATGATTTCCACAGAAAATTATTCACTTGAACAAAGTTTTATTTTTAAAGTTATATTAAATGTAGGCTATGTGGGAGTTTATCTTATAAAAATAAGCATCGTATTGAAGCCCACTTTAAGATCACAGTTTTATTATCTGAGAAAAGGATAAAATTTTGAAATAGAATATCTTCATCAAAACTTGGGAACAACAAAAAAAAAAAACTTGGGAACAATTTCTACAGAAATTGTCAATTAACTTGCATATTGTCTGCAGGTTTCTATCAGCACAAGATGGATCTTGATCCATGTTATACCCCTTTTAAGAGCTGCAGAAATCAAGACACAAGTAGTTCTTACTGTTTATGAGATCTCACAGCCATCTGCCAGAAATAGAAGGAAGGGCTTGCGTTGACCATTCTTCTGCTTTGTAACTAGAGCGTAGTCTCTCCAGGAACACCTTATATTTCACCTCATCAGAGTCTATCTCCACTAAGCGAAAACAGATAGTGCAGATATTGACAATATAAACGACCTCAAGAACAAAAATTACAGACACGGCCGACATGTGTTAAAGAGTTTATCAGGATTAAAAACTGATTCATCGGGGAGTTCCCGGTGGTCCATGGTTAGAACTCCACACTCTTACTGCCGAGGGCCCTAGTCGGGCAACTAAGATCCCACAAGCCGCGCAGTGCAGCCAAAAAAAAAAACTGATTCAACAGTTTAATTTCTCAGTAACTGGATTAGTACCTGTCCTCTAAATAAATCTGCTTCTAGGGTGACTGTGTTCTGATCAGTTATAGGTAAAATATGTTCAATAAAAAAATTGAGGTGGGATTGTTTCTTTCAGATAAAAGAGTAGAAGAATCCTAGAGGCAAAAGGCTAGATATAATAGGAAGCTAAGTTTGATAATTCAACTTTATATGGCAGCAGTCTACGGGAAAAAATACAATTTAGTAGGATTCAATAAATAGCTTTCTTAAATTAAATTATTTGTTAGAATTAAGCTGTGCTCTGGGTTTTTTAATCAAAATGAATATGCTGTAGTAATTGGGGATATGAGAAAAAATACATTAACACTACTTGGAACATAGTCAACGTGTCTGAATTTATGCCAATACCTGTTTGTAAGAGGGAACAATTTCTAGCAGATGAAAGTTGCCAATTATGTTTTAATAGGTTCATATACAATGATAGTAGAATTGTAATACTGATTTTCTTCTGAATACTCCAATTTGCACTGTTTTCCTCCAATAATTTCTGCTTCCATGACTGTAGATTGATCTCCACTATGTATTATTTTTCCTTAAATTAAATACTCTGTTTCTAAGTTGCGGGGGAGGGGGAGTACACACACGGAGACTAATCCAAATTCTAGTGAAACCACCTGATCTTTCATCAGTTTGCCACTTCATTTTCAAAATAATTCCCGTGACTTCTTTGCCTTGAATGTTCAAGAATTGGCTATCCAATGTATTTGTATTTATTCACCTTGCTTTCCTTCATATTTGATCTTTGTTTCTTGCTTTGAGTCATTTCACGGCTAATTAATTCCTCTACCTTCTATGTGAGACAAAGAAAGACAAAATAACATAAGCTACTGTAGTAGTGTCAAAGGAGAAAAAAAATAGAAAGGTACTAAACTGTTGCTCCAAATGTCAGTGCCAGCTAACCCCAGGTCCGTCAGCTTCCTTCAGCACTGCCCCGGGTATGAAGAACCCTTGACACGCAGCTCTACCCCTGCCCGACTCAGAGATGGAGCCACTTCTGCCAAGCCTGGCTATATATGTGGAAATAAACGCAGGCGCACCATGCCTGTGAGGTTGCCGGTAGACTTGCTTCCCTTGGACACAGCGTGATTACTGAGCATTCCCTTCATTCCCTCCAAATCAGTTTCTTCTAAGGAATACAGCTCTGCCTTCCTTTCCTGACTGATAATCTGTCCCAAGAGGGTCTAGAGTCTTCCTCCGTCTTGCTCTCAAATGGATAGATTTCCAACAACGTACCCAGCCAGCTCCCACTCTCGCCTGCTCCCGTCTCCCAGGGCCTGGAATTTACACGTGTACCATCAGGCACTGTTTCAGAGAAGACATACCAATGGGAAATCTGCACCACCCGCTTACTACAATTATTCCCACCACCTAGAAATCCCGAGAAGGCACCCTGTGGAACGCCATAGCTGGCTGGTGTTACCGAACCAGGTTTGTTTGCCCTACTCGCAGCAAGCTGAGTGCTGAGATGCCGAGCTTTGCAACAGAGAAAAGGTTTTCTCACAAGGCAGCCAAGCGAGTAGATGGGAGAACAAATCTCAAATCTGCCCCCGCCGCCAAGGTGAGGGGCTCGGGATATTTATGGGATATAGCTGAGGTGTAGAGAATGTGGGGAAAGGTGATTGCAGATAAGAAAAAGATGAGGTAATCCTGTGCAGGCACAACTAAGCTACGTGTTTCTTCATGGGACGCGTGTTCAGAAAATAGCAGAGTTAGCATGCTCTGAGGGTGGAGTTTTGGGCCCTCTGATGTCAAAAGGTCACCAATCAGACACTCACGAATGCCCAGTTGGAGAGTTGGTGGTCCCAACTAGTCTTAACCATCTCGAGCTCAAACTGGACACAGCTGACTCCAAGCTCCCAAGAAACAACTGGGGCAAGCATCTTATTATTTAAGCTACATGAGGCTTGGAGGACATGCAAGCTTTTTGTACCAACGATTAAAGCCAGCTTGATCAGTGAAGGCAGCTTACACGTTTAGTGGATCTAACTGATGATTATCCTCAGTTTCACTAGAATACTCTTCTCTTCAGTCGTTCCCTCAAGGACAATATTCTGGAGACTTGGCCACTTCATTGAAGGCAACACAGCCTTGGGCTTGTGCTACTAATTACCCCCTGCCCATTCCTGGTGCTCTCTGCACCCCTCAGCAGCCAACTTTCACAGTCCTGTAACAGCTTATATATTTTAGGTTGATTTAATTTCATCTTTTTTGTTGCTGTTTCTTATTCCAGATAATCAAAATGTGTCAGCAATCATAGTAGTCGCTGAGAACTGATGTTAGGTTTCTCTACAGTAAGCTTCTTTTTAGCAAGGTTGATAAAATATGCAATAAAACTGTGTACAAAATATTGATCCAGCTTCTCTGTGGGTCTACAAATGCTTTGACGAATATGAAGAAGGCCTGGAGGGCTTCCAACTATCAGAAAGAATTAACCATGCATTGATGTCTTACTTGGTCCTGTGATAAGGAAATTGGGGATCCAAAAAGAATGCATAAGGTCACTCTGTCTTAATCGTTGCTGCAACCCAAGTACCTGTCACAGTACCTTGCCATAGTGGGTTTCCATAAACATTAGTTGAATAAAAAGTGAATGGATGAATACAGGATCTCATGCCTGAATTGAAGTTATCAAAAATAACTGAATAAACATCAGTTATGGGAGAATAATGAAAAAATAGTGAGGTGCTGCCTAAACAAGTACTCTAAAAGTTAAAAGAGAGAATACGGTATAGTGAAGAAGTTAGAAAACAGTACATTGAGAATTTAGAACTAATTCAGCCTTAAATTTGGGACAAGGTTTAGCATCAGGTAGAGACAAAGGCATTCCTGGCACAGGGAACAGAATACATGAATATTTGCAGGTGCATAAGAGCATGGACCAATGAGAAGAAATGCTCTGTTGGAGCAGAAAATGTGTGGGAAATACAGATAGATGGGTGGATTGAAGCCAGAACATGGAGATCATTAAAACTCAGTCTGAGGAGGACTCACAAAAGCACCAGAGAAGTCTGAGTCTGGTCAAGCAAGATGTTTTTTGTATGGCAGGACATTAACTTCCTCTCTATTTCACTAAGTCCATTTTTCCAAGAGACGCGTATTTCTTTCTCATGCTCTGGGTTTGACAGAAGACCCCATGATAGGTGGGGCGGGGTGGGGCGGGGCAGGGGGTAAAGAGCTCATGGTAAACCGGGAAAAGAGAGCCACAATCAAGTAGAAGACACAGTAACTTGGACAATGATGTTGTCAAATCCTGGTTCCCCAAACTATCACCAAAGCATCTACTGACAAAACAAAGCACAGTTAATTTCTTACTGTGGTAAGGGAGGACACTAGGTCAGCAGGGTCTTAATAATGTCCTGGAGAGGGAAGGACAGAGTCGGTATATTTATTGAAATTTTGAAGTCTGGTTTAAAGCAGGTCTTACAATGTGGAGGCTTGATTACGACTGGGCAGGAATCATGACGTAAGAGTTTAGGATTAGTAATAGTTAAGGACATAGCAATGCAAGACTTTTGAGGCAGGGATTCAAAGAGTCTGGTGTAAACTGTCCATGGATGCTTTCTATTAATGAGTTGATGGAACTCTCTGGGAGTCCTTGGAATGAAAAGTAAACTTATTTACAGCTTGTATCCTCCAGGGAAAGAGTCTCATGAAGTACTAAAGTTATGTCAAAGACAGTGGGATAGTAAAGTCATGTTAATGTACATGGTAAGGTGCATAGGTGGCTTCTATTCTGAGTGTACATGCATGCAAAGAACACAGGAAGCAGAACCAAGGGAAGAGGGCTGAGACCTGCTCAGTAGATTCAGAAAAGTCTTCAAAGAAGAGGTGGCCTCTGTGCCATGAGCTAAAAAATGAGCAGAGTTTGATCTGTGTACAAAAGGGAGAAAGGGGGCTTCCCTGGTGGCGCAGTGGTTGAGAGTCCGGCTGCCGATGCAGGGGACACGGGTTCGTGCCCCGGTCCAGGAAGATCCCACATGCCGCGGAGCGGCTGGGCCCGTGAGCCATGGCCGCTGAGCCTGCGC
>NC_041230.1:44542407-44554511 GCF_002837175.3 Physeter macrocephalus | reverse complement strand
AACGGGAGAGGCCACAACAGTGAGAGGCCCGCGTACCGCAAAAAAAAAAAAAAAAAAAAAAAAGGGGAGAAAGGATTCAAGGAAAGGGCATAATGTAGTGTAAGAAAAGGGGTGAAAGAATGTGTCCGGTCTGAGGGACTATCCATAGATTCCACAAGCAGAACCCTTCACTATTGTTCTAAGTCAGAAATTGATGCACTTCTACTGTGTTCATTTTAATGATTCAGAGGATTTTGTTGGGAAAGAACTTTTTGCATAAGTTAAGGATGTTTTAAATTTTCCTGAAACTACTTTTGTGTTTTGAGATGAGCTTAAAAACAAATAACGATTTGGGGATGTAAGCTTAAAATCATGTGGGATTTTTTAAATATACTTTTTTAATAAACAAATTGTTGAAACACACAGAAACTCATTCCTATCTAGAGAGAGCGAAAAAGAAAGGAAGCACGGAGCTTCCAGCAGTGTTCGTAGTTTCTCTGAGGTGGTGTAATATCATTCAAATCCTCCAGGAAAAGAAAGGAAATTTTCTATACTACCGAAAGCCAGAGTTGAGACCATTTAGCTCTCTCTTGCATGTCAGGGAACTTTTGGTAAATTAACCTAGAAATAAATCCAAAGGGATTATGATTGCTGTGCTTTATAATAAAAGAGATGGCCTTAAGGAGATTTAATCAGAAAATAAATTTCAAAATCAAAAGCATGCTTTGATGCAAGAACACCAGGAAACCAATCAGCATTTGATGCTCTTGTGTAGCCTTTCCTAGAAAGCACCTTAACCCTTTGGCGCCTTTGTCTGATAAAGGTCAGGACACCCCTACGTGGCCCTTTCGTGAGCTGGTCAGACCCAGGTCCCCCAGTCAGTGATGAGCACAGCTCAGATTCAACAAGCTGCAAGCCTGCTAACCCCACACCTGAGAGCTCAGACAGATTCAAAACAACCAGCTAATTAAACCTGGAGCACCAAGCTATCATCATCCAAGATTCATGGGCATCCAACAAGAAGAGCTAGCAACACGGCATTTGGCAACAGCTGTCACCTGCTATCATATTCTTTAATTATCTTCAGATCTCTAAGAACTGACAAATGGGTGACAAAATGCAATTTTCTGTGTCAGGAAGCGAGAGACAAGCCCGTGTTACTTTGATGAGAGGAAATACTGTAAAATCATCACTCTCAGCTCTTCTTATTGGGGAGAGGGGGACTGTTGTCACTCAATTCTTGTCTGTAAACATGCTCTTTACAGGACTCCTGGAGGGACACGTTTCCTTCTTTATAAAGATTGAAGGAGAGAAGCCAGAATGGATTCTGGGCTATGCTGAGCTGTCCCCCATAGGCTCAGCACGTCTTTCAAATTCAGCTCCAGCTCCAGTGCTAGCCCCACCATGGTGCTTATGTCCTGTGGACATGCATTCTTAGGGTGGACCCTTAGCAAAGCCAATCCAAGTTCCCTGGAATCAGTCATGCCTCTTTCCACAGATTCCTCCGGTGCCCGTCCAAATTGTGACCTAATCCCTCTACATTGCAGTGATGTTTATTTCCATTAGTCCCTAACTTCTGGTCATTACAGTCTACTAAATGTGCACGATAACATCCTTTGTCCCCTTGAGGAAAGTTTGCTTCTATCATCTACGCAGCTTTGCCAGCCTTTGTGTGTCAAAAAAGTCCATGAGGACACAAAATAAATTGCAGAAAGAAGGTCACTATGTAGTAAATAGCTCTTAACAACATCAGCTAGAAAAACTACATCATCTGTATAGAGTAGTAGGGCACTCATAAGCTAAGAGCACTGTACCACTCATGGTTCTAGAACATAAAAATAGAGAAAAATACGGGCTAGCTCACATTGGCTGAAAGTATAAGATAGCCCCTAGAGTTTAAGGAAAACCTACATTAACAGTGTGCTACAACAAACTGTTATATACAATTAAAACTGATACATATATATAGTTGTTTTTTTAGTATTTGAGAGACAAATGACCAATCAACATGCTGTTACCAGGTGCTGACAATCTAAAAGGATAATAATTCTCAAAACATACAGTGTTTGTGACTTGTTCTTAAAATGTGCATAAATATATCAATACAGGGAGAAATGATTGAAAGCTCTGGTTACATTTATGAACCATCCAAACAAAATTTTTACATTAAGATTTAAATTAGAATGTCAAAAGCTGATCAGTGAACGTTCCTGACTACTAGTTATAGTATAATCATTTAAATTTGGTATTTAAAATTATTTTATGCAATTAGCATTTTATTTTAAATGTCAATTAATACAATAGTTAAATTAGTCTGTTTTTATGATCTCTGAGGTGTAAGTTCTCTGGGGATAAGGACAAGATCTGTTAGGGGATTTTGTTCATGGTACTTTGATAACCAGCATTTGGTATTTGATCATTTTAATAATAAAGTCAACTGTTTTCTCCAAGACCATGAAGACAAATTAATTTTTTTCTTCTCTATTTTCAATCTTATTATCCACTCCATCAATGCTTCTCACCTTATCACTTCAGAGCCCACAGGTCAAGGAATCTTAGTGTCCAGTACATGATTAAACCCATTAACTGAAATGGCACCTGAAATGGACATGCCACTAACCTAAAGAGATAAAAGGGGGCTTCCCTGGTGGTTCAGTGGTTAGGAATCTGACTGCCAATGCAGGGGACATGGGTTCAAGCCCTGGTCTGGAAACATCCCACATCTTCGTTGCCGTGGAGCAACGAAGCCCTTGTGCCACAACTACTGAGCCCACTTGCCACAGCTACTGAAGCCCGCGCACCTAGAGCCCATGCTCCGCAACAAGAGAGGCCACCACAGTGGAGGCCCGCGCACCACAACGAAGAGTGGCTCCTGTTCGTCACAACTGGAGAAAGCCCACGCACAGCAACGAAGACCCAAGGCAGCCCAAAATAAATAAATAAATAAATAAATTTTTTTTTAAAAAAGAGATAAAAGGAGATCATTATTTTCTCCAATCAATTTCCACTGAAAATGCAGGGCAAGGCAGGAAGTTGAGCTAGAAGAAGGTACAACATCAGAACGCTGCCCAAGCTACCACCCAAAAAAAAGCTATATTCCCAATTTACCTATTTTACTTAAGGCAGAAAAAACTTCTGGGGATAAACATACCCATTTTATATATTTAATGTAATTGGAGAATATTAAAGGTAGAAGAAACCATCGTTTCATCTCTAAAAACAAGAGCAAAAGTACAAGAACCCTGATTCCCAAAGAAACAAATTGCAGCTTCTAAAACATGGACACAACCCCTCTGGTTCCTTTCAAAATAGAATAAATAAGAGGAATGTGACAAGGGTCATAAACCTCCCCTCTCCCCACCTCTGCAAGGGTGGCCTTCAGTGGAACTTGGCCATAGACATGGAGCCCAGACAATGCTGATAATCTAACAAGACTGAAGAAAGATTAGGGACTTTCCTGGCGGTCCAGTGATTAAGACTCCACACTTCCACTGCAGGGGGCATGGGTTCAATCCCCGGTTGGGCAAATGAGAACCCACATGCCCCACGGCTCAGCAAAAAAAAAAAAAAAGAAGAAGAAGAAGAAGGATTAGATGGTACAAAAGATTTTCTTTCACCATGTGTCAAGTCAGTCTCAATCAATTTATTTTGTTTTCCATTGTAATTCATTCATATTTGTGAAATAACAATGTCAAAAATTGAAAAGCACTTCACAATTTACGAAACATTTCCATAGACATTCTTTAGCACTGACAGCAATTGAACAGAGGTAATGGGCTGACCAACAGAGATCCATGTTCCTCGTTCATAGTGCAAAGCTTGGTGGAAAGAGGTGGCCCAGCTAGGGACCATGTGATGGAACTTGAGCCAAAGTGATGTGTGCCGTTTCTGGGCTCAGATGTTAAGTACTAGGTGCTCAATCCTCTACACTCTCACTCTTCACTACCTAGCCAACTAAATGCAAAGGATCCAATAAAAGACACCAAGGAGGCCTTAAGAGGTAGAAAGAGTCACCGCTTAAGAGGAGATTCACAGATCTGGGATGTGAGCAGGAAATTACAGAGATTTGAAGATTTTTGTTTTATTAGCTAGTGAAAACAACAGTGCAAAAAGAAGTGACAATGCAGGTACCAGTCAGTGCCTAACTCACATCAGGCACTCAACCAATGTTGGGCGGATGGATGGACGGACGGGTAGGTGGATGGACAAATGGCAGAAGCATTATATTCTAACCTATTAAATCTGAAAATCGTAAAGTCCTGCTACAAATACAACACTAGGTAGTGATGTTAATTTCTAACGCATGTGAACTGGGCCAATGATTATTTTTAAAGAAATATGGATGACCTCTAAAATAGTCATGTACTTTCCAGAGGAATATCAGAAAAATTGTAAATGGCACTAATTAGAGACTCAACTAAATAATGTGATTGTCTCAAATCAACTGAAGACTAGTAACCGTGACTTCCCAAAATAATTCAGAAAAAAATGGGGATTGGAGTACTATTACATAGGTTTAAGAGCAGTGGGCTTTGAGATTAGGGATATGTTCATTCAGATGCAGGCCGCAGCGCATACTAGCTGTGTGACTCGAAATGAGTCCAGTACCCTCCCTAAGCTTCACTTCCCACATCTGTAAAATGTGAAAATGGAATTAGAAACCTTAGCACAGTGTCTGGCACATAGAAGATGCTCAATACATGCTAGGCTATTATTCTTGAGAGTGAATCTACACGCTGTTATTGTTAATTAAAATATATTCAAGTTACTCTGTCACATGGCATGTAACTTCAAAGATACTAAACCACAGAAATCTTTAAAAGATTCCTCCAATTTTCAAGCATGGTTAAAAGACTGTCAATAACTAACTCTCACATGGCAGAACTGTAAGCTTTTCAAGGGGGGCTATCGGTGGCTG
The DNA here is from genome assembly GCF_002837175.3 of Physeter macrocephalus. NCBI lineage: Eukaryota > Metazoa > Chordata > Mammalia > Artiodactyla > Physeteridae > Physeter > Physeter macrocephalus. The sequence continues at coordinate 44,549,614 of NC_041230.1, read as the reverse complement.
CAGTATGATTTTATAATTGCTGGGCTATTCTTTCTAAAATACAAATTTAACTTGTCAGTCCAGTGGTTGCTAGCCTCTGCTGGATATCAAGGTCCATATTCATGACATTTTCATTCTCACTCATTTGTTTCTTTTCTCCCCAAATGTCCTTCCCAGTGCTCCTACCACCATCTTCCAGACAAGCCACAATTTCTGCTTTTGAGCATTTTCTTGGACCTCCTGAGTTCTGTGAACCACCTTCCTCCTATTCTTTAATCTCCTGCACAAATATCAGACTCAAGGTCACACTGATAAAGCCTCTTGCACACTTTACATACTCAGCAAATGTCAAGGCTCTTAGCTCTCTCCATTTGCTTCTACCGCAATGGATCTCTCCTCTCTTTGGATTCCTAGAGCATATATAATCCACATAGAATAGAGTATTGGATCCTATACTCTTGTATATTGGTATTTAATTATTTCAAGTTTTTTTTTTTAGTCCTCTTAAATAAATAAGATTGTCAATTTCTTGGGGGCCTTAGTACCCTCATCTGTGAAATGAGGGTATTTTATTAAAGATGTCTTGGCTTCTTCTTACTCTCAAATTCTTATGATCTCTCGGGTCATCTTGTCTGTGAAGCCCAAAGCACTGAGCACAAATATGGGTACATCTTAGCTCAGTCACTACAAAAAGAGTTAAGAGAAAAAATAAGCCATCCTTAACAAAATTCAATCAAGGTCAGATCTAAAGTGAACCTTTTTTTGTATACATCAGCATACAGAATAACATTCACAAAGATTTTCTCTTGACAGGTTTAGCTCTAAGGTAAGAAAATTCATGGGACTGCTTTTCTTGATTTTTGCGAAATTGAGAGGCAACTGAGGGCCAGGCAGCCTGGTAGAAACTTTCTTGTGCCTCCGGAGGAAGTACCCTATTTTCAAAGGCTGACTCGAACGCTCCAGGATTTCTGCTGCCCTCACAAAAACCGACTCAGACAGAATTCCGCTTTCTTCTACTTTCCTCATGCTCAAAATTGATTTACCGCGAAACGAATAAGACTGAGCTTTCAGGGGCCCTTACTTGAGAGAATTCTAGCGATTTGTCCACGTGGTCCAATGCTGTACAATTTGCAAATGTAAGATATTTTATTCATAATTAAATGACTGCTGTCTCTTTCCACCCTGATTTTTTCCCCCTTTTAATTTCCTTTGCTGAAGTGGTAGTGTTGTGCCCGTGGACACACGTGAAGTCCAGGTAAAAAGACGTAAGTTTGTGATATGTAGTTGGGAACACGGTCAACTTTTGTTTAGTCAAATGTTTTCACGTGGTTCACCATCACTTCCATAAAGTTAAGCTATAGCTTGTCCAGTAAGTGGCAAAGCTAAGATTCAAACCTAAGTTTGACTCTAACGCTACCATATCATATTATTTACTCCTTTCATATTCTTTGGGATGTATTAACAAGTCTTTGATTCCTTAATTTAAGATATGATGCTCCATGCTGAGCCACTTAGCAGCATCTGGCACTTCCTCCCATCTCTCAACCTCGTGCCAACAGACTTTCCTAGCCCTAACACCCACCACTGTCCTACCTGTACTAACAACTCTATCCATGTGGGATTTTTCTTTTACAGACCGTGCTTTTGTTCATGATCTTTCCTTAGGCTAAAATGGTCTTGACCAATCGCATTTATGTAAATTCTTATTAATTCTTCCCTAAATTGACATAAACCACTGACATCAATGAAAATAATATATAACTCATATTCTGCCACTACTATAAAGGCATCAGTGAAAAACTGGGTAATGATTGTTGTCAAATTTAAGAGCTGTCCATTGAAAAAATCTGGAGACAAAGATCAAGCCGGTAGTGCTAAACACCTCTAGCACCCAGGTTTTGCTCTCTAAATGTAAGTAAATGTTATTTTTTAATTTAAAAATTAAAGCACCTTGGAAAAAATTACTAATTACAGGTCAGGGCAGGAAATATACAAAACTAAATGATCTTTTGTCATAGCTGCAAGCAAAAAAGATTTCTAACACTGCAGTTGTCTCCCCTTATCCAAGGTGTCACTTTCTGTGATTTCATTTACTCCCATGGTCAACTGCAGTCCAAAAATATTAAATGGAAAATTCCAGAAATAAACAATTTATAAGTTTTAAATTGTGCAATGTTCTGAGTAGCATGAGGAAATAAGGCACCATCCCGCTCCATCGTACCTGGAATGTGAATCCACCCCCATTGTCAGCATATTCTCCCCTATGCTGGTCACTTAGTAGCCATCTGGGTTATCAGATCGACTGCCCCATTATCGCTTGTGTTCAAATAACCCTTATTTTACTTAATAATGGCCCAAAAGCACAATAGGTAGTGGTGCTGGCAACTCAGGTATGCCAAAGAGATGCTGCAACGTGCTTCCTTTAAGTGAAAAGGTGTCTCAAGTTAATGAGGAAAGAAAAAAATCCTATGCTGAGGTTGCTAAGATCTACGGTAAGAATGAATCTTATATCTGTGAAACTGTGAAGAGGAAAAAGAAATTCATGCTAGTTTTGCTGTCGCACCTCAAACTGCAAAAGTTATGGCCACAGTGTGTGATAAGTGCTTAGTTAAGATGGAAAAGGCATTAAATTTGTACAATAAGATATTCTGAGGGACTTCCCTGGCAGCGCAGTGGTTAAGAATCCGCCGGGCAATGCAGGGGACACGGGTTCGAGCCCTGGTCTGGCAAGATCCCACATGCTGCGGAGCAAATAATTCCGGGTGCCACAACTACCAAGCCTGCGCTCTAGAGCCCGCGAACGACAACTACTGAGCCTGCATGTCACAACTACTGAAGCCTGTGCGCATGCTAGAGCCCGTGCTCTGCAACAAAAGAAGCCACTGCAATGAGAAGCCCATGAACCGTAACGAAGAGTAGCCCCCGCTCACCGCACCTGGAGAAAGCCGGGGTGCAGCAACAAAGACCCAGCACAGCCGTAAATAAATAAATAATAAAAAGGAAAAAAAGATATTTTGAGAGAGAAACCATATTCACATAACTTTTATTACACTATATTGTTGTAATTGTTCTATTTATTATTTATTGTTGTTAAATCTCTGTGTCTAATTTATCAATTAAACTCTATCATAGGTATGTATGTATAGGAAAAAACATAGTATAATATATGTGACCAAAAGTGGGGGTCTGGCTGCTCGCCACTCAAAAGCCAATAAAGAGGCAAATTTGGTGGAAAGGAAAGTTTGCTTTATTTTGGATGCCAGCAACTGGTGGGGGAAAGGCAGATTCCTGTCCAAAGGCCAATTCCCCCCAACTACAACCAGTGGGCAAGAGCATTTATAGGTTGAGGGAGGGGGCTACATGCAGAAACAGCACAGTCAGCGCTGACAATCATCTTGAAATTGGTCATGCGGGGGTCTGACCAGCGTCACCTTGATTGTTTTAAGTATTGATACTATTAATCTTCAGTTCCAGGGTCGGTTTGTTCCCATTTTCTTGAGGCCAGTTCTCGGAATTGTGGCAGCTTATGTCATGGCTGGTCTGGTCATGGTCATGACCATGTCTGGTCATCATGTAGTTAACCTCTACCACCTGGTGGGGGTGTCAGTATCTACAGGACAGGTCCCAGGATGTGGCTCAGAATATTATCTATAGCCCTTGAGGAGGGACTAAAGGTCCTTAACTGTGCTTAATGACTAAACTCTTATTATTTAGTTTTGTTGGACTATTTTCCTTTGTTTCTGCATTTTCTCACTTCTCTGATTAAACTTATTCTTTGGCTAAAGTTTTTCCATAGGCAAAAGGCAGGCAGAGCACATGGGTAGGGGGAAGGACCATAGGGTCCTGCTCCATTTCATATATAGAGAGAGAGTTTGGTACTATTCGTGTTTTCAAGTAAACACTGCGGGCCTTGGAATGTATTCCCCATGGATAAGGAGGGATTTCTGTATTGAGGTTATATCACAAGAACAGAGGACTCAATAGGCGGAGCACATGGGTAGGGGGAAGGACCATAGGGTCCTGCTCCATTTCATATAGAGAGAGAGAGTTTGGTACTATTCGTGTTTTCAAGTAAACACTGCGGGCCTTGGAATGTATTCCCCATGGATAAGGAGGGATTTCTGTATTGAGGTTATATCACAAGAACAGAGGACTCAATTTGAAGAGGCTCCAATTGACCAAGCAAAGTATTGATAAAAATAAAAATACATCAGATATGTTAAACTGCAAAGAATAAAACACACCAAAAATGTTAAAAATTCATGAGTTTGAAATGTTACTAAAAGAGAAAAAAGTAAAACCTTCATTGGTCACCTTTTTTTTTTTTTTTTTTTTTGCGGTACGCGGGCCTCTGACTGTTGTGGCCTCTTCCGTTGCGGAGCACAGGCTCCGGACGCACAGGCTCAGCGGCCATGGCTCACGGGCCTAGCCGCTCCGCGGCATGTGGGATCTTCCCGGACCGGGGCACGAATCCGTGTCCCCTGCATCGGCAGGCGGATTCTCAACCACTGCGCCACCAGGGAAGCCCATTGGTCATCTTTAAAAAATGCTAAGGAATCAACTCTTTTTTCTGAAAACTGGTAAATAAAGCAAATAAATTAAATATTGAATCTGCTTTTCTTTTTTTTTCTTTTTTCAACTTTTTATTTTATATTGGAGTATAGTCGATTAACAATGTTGTGATTGTTTCAGGTGTACAGCAAAGTGATTCAGTTTTACATATACATGTATCTATTCTTTTTCAAATTCTTTTCCCATTTAGGTTGTTACATAATATTGAGCAGAGTTCCCTGTGCTATACGGTAGGTCCTTGCTGGTTATCTATTTTATTTTTATTTATTTATTTTTTTTTTTCCGGCTGTGTTGGGTCTTGGTTGCTGCACGCGGGCTTTCTCTAGGTGTGGCGAGCGGGGGCTACTCTTCGTTGCGGTGCGCAGGCTTCTCATTGTGGTGGCTTCTCTTGTTGCAGAGCACGGGCTCTAGGCACACAGCCTCCAGTAGCTGTGGCATGCGGGCTCAGTAGTTGTGGCTCCCGGGCTCTAGAGCGCAGGTTCAGTAGTTGTGGCACATGGGCTTAGTTGCTCTGCAGCACGGACCAGAGATCGAAGCCGTGTCCCCTGCATTGGCAGGCGGATTCTTAACCACTGTGCCACCACGGAAGCACTGGTTATCTATTTTAAACATAGCAGTGTGTAGATGCTTTTCTTAAATCAGCTATACTACAGGGTAACCAGATACTTTATTAGGAAATTTTTCTCTCTATGGAATCACTCCAAGTACTATAGGAAGAGGAAATGATTGAATAGGAACATTTGCAAACTCCTAACGAAGACAGGCAATGGTCATGAATGGCTTCAAGCAGTCCCAAAGAGAAGACAACCAGACACCTTGTACCTGATGACAAAAATACATAACACCATTTATGAAATACTTTTGCCAATAAAATCAAACCTAAATCAGATCAAGCTTCTCAATATAATTATTAATATTCTGGAAAGACAGTAGACCTTCGAAGAAGACACTGTGTGACATCATTAAAATGCAATCTGTAAAATCCAAACAATAATGAAGACAATAGATAAGTGTATGTTTTTACACCATTTTTTTACACTTGTATAACCAACAAAAAATACAGATGTTTTGAAAATATAAAAAGGCACTATAACAAAAAAGAAACTTGGTTTACTTGTGTTATTATTATTACCTTAACAGAGATTCTCTCCTTGAAAGATTATTCACCAAAAAATACCTTGAAGAATGAATTGTATTGGTGCATTTATACTTAGTCACAGATTATAGGCTCCTTGACTTAGGGTCCTATGAGCAGAGAAATTTAAGAATGAAGTCTTAAAGGCTACTGTCAATGGAAGACCTGATAGTAATAAGTAAAAAGTGTCTTTAAAGTTATATCTGAAAATGTTACACACTGAAAAAAACTTATAAATTTGCAAAACTCTCATTTAAATTTGATATATACATGTTTAAAATCAGGTCCAAATGTATTTGTGCTAGCCCAGCTTCCTGCAGGTCCCTTTGGAGTGCAAGTCACTGCTGTGCATTGTCAGGGCAAATTCACCTTCGTATACAGCAAGGAAGCAGCACCAAAGAGCAAAGGCAATGGATCTTAGTCCTGAGGCAGGAGGCTAAAAGTCGTTGGCAAGATGTAATTAAGTGTCATGCATGCTGACTCATGTTAGGGCCTTCTGGTTTTTTATTCTATTAATTCTATTTCATTCTTTAACTCTCTTTTGCATAACCAAAAAAAGATATCTTTTAAAGTCTTTGGCACCCTCTTTTGGACAATGTGATTATTTTCAAAACTGAAATTTGTTTCAATGAAAAGGATTTCTGAGTATGTTATAGGCAAATTGAAATCAGACATATTTTTATGTATTTTGGGGGTTTTTTTATAATTAATAGACTTTACTTTTAGAGCAGTTTTAGATTTGCAGAAAAATCCACCAGATAATACAAAGTCCCCATATACTCCCCTCCCACACTTAGTTTCCCCTATTATTAACAATTTACATTAGTTTGGTACATTTGTTAAAGTTAACGAAACAATATTAGTACATTATTATTAACTAAAATCCACAGTTTACAATAAGGTTGCACATTTCTATGGATTTTTATAAATTTCATATATCCACCATCAAAGTATCATAGAAAATAGTTTCACTGCCTTAAAAATCCCTTGTGGGTCTTCCCTGGTGGCGCAGTGGTTAAGAATCCGCCTGCCAATGCACGGGCACACAGGTTCAATCCCTGGTCCAGGAAGATCCCACATGCCACAGAGCAACTAAGCCCATGTGCCACAACTACTGAGCCTGCACTCTAGAGCCCACGAGCCACAACTACTGAGCCCGCGTGCCACAACTACTGAAGCCCGCGTGCCTAGAGCCCGCGCTCTGCAACAAGAGAAGCCATCGGAATGAGAAACCCACGCACCACAACGAAGAGCAGCCCCCGCTCACCGCAACTAGAGAAAGCCCGCGCGCAGCAACGAAGACCAAATGCAACCCCAAAAAAATAAATTTTTAAAATTCCCTTGTGGGCTTCCCTGGTGGCACAGTGGTTGCGCGTCCGCCTGCCAATGCAGGGGAACCGGGTTCGCGACCCGGTCTGGGGGGATCCCACATGCCGCGGGGCGGCTGGGCCCGTGAGCCATGGCCGCTGAGCCTGCGCGTCCGGAGCCTGTGCTCCGCAACGGGAGAGGCCACGGCAGAGG
>NC_041230.1:44532505-44542371 GCF_002837175.3 Physeter macrocephalus | reverse complement strand
GGCTGGGCCCGTGAGCCATGGCCGCTGAGCCTGCACGTCCGGAGCCTGTGCTCCGCAACGGGAGAGGCCCCGGCAAGGGGGGGCCCGTATACCCAAAAAAAAAAAAAAAAAAAAAAAATTCCCTTGTGCTTCATCCTTCCTCCCTTCCCCCCAACCCCTGTAACCACTAATCTTTCTACTGTCTCTATAGTTTTTTGTGTCTGTAGTTTTCCACAGTGACAAATAGTGGATAATAAAATATGTATCCTTCTCAAACTGTCAGACTGCCTTCTTTCACATAGCAATATGCATTTAAGAGTCTTCCGTATCTTTTTGCGGTTTGATAGTTCATTTCTTCTTGTCACTGAATAATACGGATTCCATTGTATGGATGTGCCAACGTTTATCCCTTTCCTATTGGTGAACATCTTGATTGCTTCCAGTTTTGGCAATTACGAATAAAACTGCCATAAACACTTCTGTGCAGGTTTTGGGTGTGTGTTTATGGAGTTTTCATTTGGGTAAATGCCAAGGAGTTTGATTGCTGGATTATATGGTAAGATAACGTTTAACTTTATAAGAAACTGTCAAATTGTCTTCCAAAGTGATTGTACCATTTTGCATTCATACTAGCAATGAATGAGAGTTTCTGTTGTTCTGCATTCTCACCAGCTTTTGTATTGTGAATTTTTTGGATTTTAACCATGCATATTTCGGACAAATCCTACTTGGTCATGATGTATAATTTTTTATTCATTGTTGGATTCAGTTTGCTAATATTTTGTTGAGGACTTTTGCATGTTTGTTCAGAAGTGATACTGGTCTCTGGTTTTCCTTTTGTGATGTTGTTACCTGGTTTGGGGGATCAGTGTAACGCTACCTTCACAGGATGTGTTAGAAAGTATTCCCTCTGCTTCTATTTCCTGGATGACGTTGCAGAGAATTGGTGTCATTTCTTCTTTAAATGGTGAAATCATTTAGAACTACTGCTTTCATTTTTGGAATTTTATTTATTAGTAATTCAAAATCCTTAAAATATATAGTCCTATTCAGACTATCTATTTCTTTTTGTTGGAGTTTCAGTAGTTTCTGTCCAATTGGTCCATTTTATCTAAGTTATCAAATTTGTGGGCATAGAGTTATATATAATATTCCTTTATTATCCTTTTATTGTCCATGAGATCAGTAGTGATCAGTTTTATCCATTTTTTACTTCATGTATTCTGATGCTCTATTGTTAGGAACATGCATATTAAGGATTGTTAATGACTTCTTGGAGAATCGACCCTGTTTTAATTATGTAATACCTCTTTTTATCCCTGATAACTTTCCTTGTTCTGAAGTCTGCTTTGCTTAAAAGTAACATAGTTATTCCAGTTTTGATTGATGTTAAGATGGTATAACTTTCTATATCCCTTTACTCTTCATTTATCTGCATCTTTATATTTTAAAGGGCTTACTTATAGACAATAGGTAGATGGGCCTTGTTTTTTTTACCCACTTTGACAATTCCTGTTATTTTAATTGGTATATGTAGGCCATTCACATTTAAAGTGATTATTGACATAGGTGGATTAAAATCTACCATATTTCTATTTGTTGCACTTTTTCTTGTTCCTTTGTTTTAATCTTCCCCTCTTTTTCTGCCTCTCTGGTTTTTGGGGTTTTTTTAAATTTATTTATTTATTTTATTTATTTATTTTTGGCTGTGTTGGGTCTTCGCTGCTGCACACAGGCTTTCTCTAGTTACGGCAAGCGGGGGCTACTCTGTTGCAGTGCGCAGGCTTCTCAATGCGGTGGCTTCTCATTATGGAGCACGGGCTCTAGGCGCGCAGGCTTCAGTAGTTGTGGCACGCGGGCTCGGTAGTTGTGGCTCACGGGCTCTAGACCACAGGCTCAGTAGTTGTGGCGCACAGGCTTAGTTGCTCCACAGCATGTGGGATCTTCCCGGACCAGGGATCGAACCCATGTCCCCTGCATTGGCAGGTGGATTCTCAACCACTGTGCCACCAGGGAAGCCCCTGCCTCTCTGGTTTTAATTGAGCATTTTATATGATTCCATTTTCTCTGCCCTCCTAACATATCATACTTCTTTTTAAAATTTTTTTTCTGGTTGCCATAAAATTTACAGTATTCTTTTACAACTAATCCAAATCCTCTTTGAAATAACACTATACCACTTCATGAATACTGCAGGTATCTTGTAACAGAATATTCTCAACTCCCCCTCCCATCCCTTATAACATTGCTATCACTTCACTTATCCCTATCTATAATCGCCCAATATGTTGCTATTACTTGAACAGCTATTTATCTATTGGATCAATTAAGAATAACAAAAATAAAAGATCCTATTTCACCTTCATATATTCCTTCCCTGATCCAATTCCTTTCCTTATGTACATTTGAGTGCCTGACCTACATCATTTTCCTTCTCAGAACTTCTCTTTAACATTTCTTGCAAGGCAGGTCTACTGTCAACAATTTTCATCAGCTTCCTTTATTTGACAAAGTCTTTATTTCTCTTTCACTTTTGAAGGATGGTTTGTCTAGATACAAAATTCTAGGTTGGTGGGTATTTTTTTTTAACACTTTAAACAATTTCACTACATTCTCTTCTTGTGTGCCTTGTTCCTGAACAAGGAGTCGGATGTAATCTTTGTACAGCTTCCTCTATAGATTAGTCCCCCACCCTCCTGACTTTGATTTTCTGTCGTTTGAATATGATATGAACAGGTATAAATTTTTTGATATTTATCCTACTTGGTGTTATCTGGGCTTGTTGATTCTGTCATTTGGTGACTGTTATTAATTTGAAATAGTGTCAGCTTTATTACTTCAAATATTTCTTCTACTCCTTTCTCATTTTCTTTTCTATCCGTTACTCCCATTACATATGTGCAGCTGTCCCACAGTCCTCGGATATTCTGCTCCATTTTTTTCCTTTTTTTTTTTTTTTTTGTTTTTTTTGTTTTTTTCAGTTTGAGAATGGTATGTTGTTTGCTAGTATCCTATTCTTTTTTTTTGAAAAAAAATGATTCATAGATTTCAAATTCATAGTCCTAATCCCCAGTATCTCAGAATGTGACTCTATTTGGAGATAGGGTTTTTAAAGAGATAATTAAGTTGAGGTCATTATGGTAGTCCCTAATCCAATGTGATGGGTGTCCTTATTATAATAAGAAGAAGTTACAGAGGGAAAGCAATGTGAAGACACAGGGAGAAGAAAGTCATGTACAAGTCAAGGAGAGAAGTCTTGGAAGAAACCAATCCTGCAGACACACTGATCTCAGATTTTTAGCCTCCAAGATTGAGAGAAAATAAATTTCTATTGCTTAAGCCACCCAGTCTGTGGTACTTTGTATGGCCAACCTAGCAAACTAATATAAACACCAATCAGTATTAAGGCTTTAAGGACCTTAAAAACAAGTGCTTTCAATGTACATTCATATATCTACACTTCAGCACAAAACTTTTATTTTGAAACCAGTGTTTTCTCTTTGACTATACAGAAGCCATTCTTGAGGTTATTTGATGCAGTAATGAACAGGGAAATTTAGACAGAAATGTATCCCCTATCACACAGGTTTCACGTAGCTCAAACTGCTGGATGCTTCTTGGTGACTAAGAATTTTTATAATCCCCGAATAATACCAAGGTTAAAACCAAGTCCATGAGAATAGCTGTGGGGCTATGCATGGGCCTCATGGTATCTCATTATTTTCAAAGTCTCCCAGGGACTGGGCCGAATGCCCACACAAAAGGGAAATAATGTAGAGAAGACTGGGTGATAAGACTCAGGAGAATTGCAAACAAGGATTTTACTGAGTATTTCTGTTATAGCTCTATCCTGCAGTATAAAGACTTCAATTCTGCTCTAGACTCAACTACCAACTAGAGGAGGAAGCCAGGCAATTCCCTTCACTTTACAAGGGGTGCTCATGTGTTTTCTCATGGGTGAAACAAAAGGATCAATCCACTAGCCAATCTCTAAGGCTGTTTATAGCTCTCAAAATTTATAAATCATAAAAGTTTAAGAGGATGGTATTCAATGAGGAGTTCCATGGTGATGGACTTAGAAGAAGCTTGAGTCAATCTTTCCATGGCATCCATATGACTAGACAAGTGTGCATGAAAAAACCAAAGGCAAAGCAGTCATCCCACTGTAATACAAGTCATGCAACTGAGGTGATATCAGTGAAAATGTCAGAACGAGAGCCTCTGAAAATGTATCCCTTCATAAAAGTAACGAAAAAAACTGGCAGAATTTGTCAGAATCAACTTTTTCAGACCTATGGATACTAACCAAAGAATTGTAGTTACCCAAAGAGCATTTGTTCAAGAAAAATGGCTAACGACTTCCCTGGTGGCACAGTGGCTAAGAATCCGCCCGCCATTGCAGGGGACACAGGTTCGAGCTCTGGTTCGGGAAGATCCCACATGCCACGGAGCAACTAAGCCTGTGGGCCACAACTACTGAGCCTGTGCCCTAGAGCCCGCGAGCCACAACTACTGAAGCCCACGCGCCTAGAGCCTGTACTCCGCAACAAGAGAAGTTACTGCAGTGAGAAGCCCATGCACTGCAATGAGAAGCCCGTGCACTGTAATGAAGACCCAACACAGCCAAAAATAAAAATAAATAAAATAAATAAATCTATTAAAAAAAAAGAAAAATGGCTAAATAGTCATGAAAGCAGCAAGCTTTGTGGTATTTTAACTTGCCCTAGTACCATCCTCCACTGCCCATCTCAACAGTAGCCTTGGAAACCAACAGTCTGCACTCCTATTGCCAGATGGAGCAAAAGACACCATCATGAAATACAACCCACAGTAGAAAATATCCACAAATCATATATCTAATAAGGATATAGTAGCCAGAATATATAAAGAACTTACAATTCATAATGAAGGACAAATAAACCAAACAAAAAATGGGAAAAGGTTCAAATAGACATTTCTATAGATAGATACACAGGTAGGATGGATAGATAAATAGATAAGCAGATAGATAGATAGATAGATAGATAGGGCAAATAAGCATGAGTGCTCATCATTCATTAGAGAAATAAAAATCAAAACCATAATGAAATACCACTTCACACCCAATAAAATGGATATATATTTTTTTAATGGGAAATAACAAGTGTTGACAAGGATGTGGGGAAATTGGATCCTTATATATTGCTGATGGGGATGAAAAACTGCACAGCTGTTGTGGGAAACAGTTTGTCTATTCCTCAGAAGGTTACCTGAAGCTACCATATGACAGCAATTCCACTCCTAGGAGAATATACTCAAGAGAACTGAAAACAAATGTTCACACAAAAACTTGTGCACAAATGTTCATAGCAGCATTATTCAGAATAGCCAAGAAATGGAAACAAAGCAAATGGTCATCAACTTATGGATTAAAAAAATGTAGTACTAACTAGCTATACAGTGGAATACAATTCAATGAAAGGGAATGAAGTACTGATACTTGCTGCTGAATCTTGAAAAGTTTTTGCTAAATGAAAGTAGTCAGACACAAAAGAGCACACATTATATATCATTTTATGTGAAATGTCCAGAATAAGCAAATCCATAGAGACAGAAAGTACATTAGTAGTTTCATCTTTTTTGGATTAATGAAATATTCTGGAGTTAGTCATGATAGTGGCACAACCTTATCAATGTACTCAAAACCACTGAAATGTACACTTTAAAATGATAAATTCTGGGACTTCCCTGGTGGCGCAGTGGTTAAGACTCCACACTCTCAATGCAGAGGGCTCAGGTTCGATCCCTGGTCAGGGAACTAGATCCCACATGCATGCTGCAACTAAGAGTTCGCATGCCACAACTAAGGAGCCCAAGCGCCACAACTAAAAGGCCTGCAAGCTGCAACTAAGGAGACCGCCTGCCACAACTAAGGAGCCATCGAGCCGCAACTAAGGAGCCCACGTGCCACAACTAAGGAGCCAGCAAGCTGCAGCTAAGGAACCCGTGAGCTGCAACTAAGGCGCCCATGAGCCACAACAACTAAGACCTGGTGCAACCGAATAAATAAATAAATAAATTTTTTAAAAAGATAAATTTTATGGTATGTTAATTACATATCAACAACAACAATGAAACCAGACACACAATTAAACCAAATATTGCTACTGATTCCAAACGATTGGCCATGGGCTTCCCTGGTGGCGCAGTGGTTGAGAGTCTGCCTGCCGATGCAGGGGACACGGGTTCGTGCCCCGGCCCGGGAGGACCCCACATGCCGCGGAATGGCTGGGCCCATGAGCCATGGCTGCTGAGCCTGCGCGTCCGGAGCCTGTGCTCCGCGACGGGAAGAGGCCATGGCAGTGAGCCCGTGAGCATGGCTGCTGAGCCTGCGCGTCCGGAGCCTGTGCTCCGCGACGGGAAGAGGCCATGGCAGTGAGAGGCCCACATACCGCAAAAAAAACAAAACAAAACAAAAGATTGGCCTTAAACATGGGGCAAACAAGCTACATCAATAAGAATGAATAGGACGCCAGCACTGTGGCTTCTCTGGTTCTGACACATATTCTCAATCTTTCCGAAGTCCAATAGTGTTGCCAATAAAGCATTTTCATTTTAAGCTTCATAATAAGCTGGTCCATTGTTATCATTATTCCTTTCCTGACATGTGATTTTATTTTATTTCCACAACATAGTAAATTTTGATAGATCACAGTAATTTCAATCCATGAGGATCTTTCAATGTAGGAGTGAATTAGAAAGATATTTTTTGTCTATTTGAGATAACAGGTCTTGGCACCATGCTTCGGGCAAAAGAGTGAACTGAAGTTTAAGTTTCCTTTTAGATCACAATTTTTATAACGTCAGAAAAATTCTTGCCTAAAAACAATCCGAATTATTCAACTGCAAGATATTCTATATTCACCTCATTCAGCCTGAGGGAAAGAACAAAGTCAGCAGCTGGAGAAACTTCTAAGTTTGAGGCCCATTCATCGTCTCATTAGGCCCTTCTAAGTCACCAACGCCTGAGTTCAACATCAACACACTCAGAGAGAAAACGCAAGTAAAAGGTTTCTGAAAAGCTTTCTATTATGTCGTATTTGCAAAGGTAATTCTCACGTGGAAAGAAGCTGTAAGAAATTCAAGTCATGAAATTTAAACACCGGGTCCAATAATTACTACCATTCTATCCTACCCGTATCAGTCAATTAAATTTAACTAACTCTCCAAATTAGCGTTAGATAGCACTTAATCCCAATTTGATAAAAAAAATGTTTACTTTGTGTATATCCTTGTTTCTATGAAAAAGAAGTTTCTTGCTCTGATTATGAATCTTAGAGAATCGAAAGATTCAAAGCTCTTTGCCTCAAAAGCTGTTTATTATAGAGCAAGGTTTGTATTCATTTTAAGGTGGCTCCATGGGGGTATTTACCCAAAGGGGTTTATTTACTGAACTATCCAGAGATATTCAGTATGAGATGATTTCAAACATAGAGGAAACCACTGACATTATCCATGAGCAACTTTGGTAACAAGTTTATATTTAATCAGGTCTTTCTTAGCTTCAGTCTCTTATGTGCAAGGCCTGACCCTTGACACACACACAGAGCCCACTGGGATTTTGCAACACTGTGGTCCTGCTTAATAAATGATTCTTTTCTTAGTCTTTATTGAGATATAATTAATATACAAAAAAATCGCTCCATTAATATTTACATCTTGATAAGCTCAGACATATACTTACACCTGTGATACTCACCACAACCAAGGCTTTAAACATATCCATCGCCTTCCAAATTTTCTTTGTGTTCTTTTGTGAGTTTCTTGTTTATTTGTTTGTTATCAGTTTAGGGGGTCAGGAGATCTAACCTCTTAACATATTTTAACGCACATGCACAATAATGTATTGTTAACCATAGGTACTACTTGAATAAATGTTTTTTTATATTGATGATGACAATGTGTATGACATCAGGTACTATTACCCACATTCATGCATTCACGTAATCAATGATTTTGTATCGATCACTCAGTTTGTGCCAGGCCCTGTCTTGGCACTGGTGACAGGATGATAAAGAAGGAAAACACAGCCCCTGACCTCATGCAGGTTTTTGTTTGTTTGGTTGTTTGTTTGTTCTCTCATGCAGTTTTATACTTTAGTGAGAGGAGAGAGAAAATACACATAGCTTGAGTGAATAAGATGACTTCAAATACTGGTAAGTGCTATGGAGAAAATACAGTTGACTAATGAGACAGGAAGTGACAGAGCAAGACAATTCACAAAGGTTCACTTAAGTGAAGAGAGAGTGATCAGCTCGTCAGGCCTTCTTGCCCCTGCAAAAACCAGTGGAGCTCCTACACGGAGAACACTGTAGGAACATGAAATACGCAAGTAGCAGAGGCCTGAAGGCCAGGTAAGGAATCAGTGACCCAATAAAAACATTCAACTCACATCAGGTTTACGCTGGGTTCTGCTTCAAAAAGTCTCCGTTAGATTTGGTACACACGTAGCTCTATCCTGTTTCAGCTTTCAGAAGGTATCTGCCTAAAGACTAGCCACTATTCTGATATCTCACACTGAGAAAAACCACCCTTGCGATTTTATCTGGAAGACAGAATTCAAGAACTGTGAATTCTGAAGTATGTCACTGAACTGTTGATATCACCATCATACTCAGAAGTAAGAAGTGGAATGTAATTTTTTTTTGGTAGAAATTTGTTTATTTTAAGGGCTTCCCTGGTGGCACAGCGGTTAAGAATCCACCTACCAATGCAGGAAACACAGGTTCAAGCCCTGGTCCGGGAAGATCCCACATGCTGTGGAGCAACTAGGCCAGTGCTCCACAACTACTGAGACTGCGCTCTAGAGCCCGTGAGCCACAACTACTGAGGCCCGCACGTCTAGAGCCTGTGCTCTGCAACAAGAGAAGCCACCACAATGAGAAGCCCGCGCACCACGACGAAGAGTAGCCCCCGCTCACTGCAACTAGAGAAAGCCTGCGCCCAGCAACAAAGACCCAACTCAGCCAAAAATAAATAAATAAAATAAATAAATTTATTTTTTAAAAAAAGCAATTTATTTATTTTTGGCTTTTTTTTTTAACATCCTTATTGGAGTGTAGTTGCTTTACAATGTTGCATTAGTTTCTGCTGTATAACGAAGTGAATCAGCTATATGTATACGTATATCCCCATATTCCCTCCCTCTTGCGTCTCCCTTCCACCCTCCCTATCCCACCCCTCTAGGTGGTCACAAAGCACCGAGCTGATCTCCCTGTGCTATGTAGCTTCTTCCCACTAGCTATATTACATTTGGTAGTGTATATATGTCAATGCTATTCTCTCACTTTGTCCCAGTTTACCCTTCCCCCTCCCCCATGTCCTCAAGTCCATTCTCTACGCCTGCATCTTTATTTCTGTCCTGCCCTTAGGTTCATCAGAACCTTTTTTTCTTTTAATATTCCATATATATGTGTTAGCATACGGTATTTGTTTTTCTCTTTCTGACTTACTTCACTCTGTATGACAGTCTCTAGGTCCATCCACCTCACTACAAATAACTCAATTTCATTTCTTTTTATGGTTGAGTAATATTCCATTGTATATATGTGCCACATCTTCTTTATCCATTCATCTGTTGATGGACA
This sequence comes from Physeter macrocephalus, assembly GCF_002837175.3. Classification (NCBI taxonomy): domain Eukaryota; kingdom Metazoa; phylum Chordata; class Mammalia; order Artiodactyla; family Physeteridae; genus Physeter; species Physeter macrocephalus. The sequence continues at coordinate 44,532,766 of NC_041230.1, read as the reverse complement.
CTTAGGTTGCTTCCATGTCCTGGCTATTGTAAATAGAGCTGCAATGAACATTTTGGTACATGACTCTTTTTGAATTATGGTTTTCTCAGGGTATATGCCCAGTAGTGGGATGGCTGGGTGAGATGGTAGTCCTATTTTTAGTTTTTTAAAGAACATCCATACTGTTCTCCATAGTGGCTGTATCAATTTACATTCCCACCAACAGTGCGAGAGGGTTCCCTTCTCTCCACACTCTCTCCAGCATTTATTGTTTGTACATTT
>NC_041230.1:44499060-44532200 GCF_002837175.3 Physeter macrocephalus | reverse complement strand
TTGTTTATTTTTGTTTTTATTTCCATTTCTCTAGGGGGTGGGTCAAAAAGGATCTTGCTGTGATTTATGTCATAGAGTGTTGCAATTTTCCAATCAACAAATTAACAAGGTCAAAATGCAATTTGGGAGGGGAAAATTAGCTGCAAATTGTCTAGGTATAAATTATTTATAATCATTACGTTAAACACATCTATTTTAATACTTCACATGATATTGAGATGAAACTTCTCTGAATTTATGTAATATCTTCCATGTAGTTGATGCAATTTACCAACAGTAGTTTATAAATTCATACAAGAAAGGTATCTGCAGAAGTGGGGCAGAGGATTTCCCTGGTGGTGCAGTGGTTAAGAATCTGCCTGCCAATGCAGGGGGACAGGGGTTCGATCCCTGGTCCAGGAAGATCTCACATGCCACAGAGCAACTAAGCCCATGCACCACAACTACTGAGCCTGCACTCTAGAGCCCACGAGCCACAACTACTGAGCCCGCGTGCCACAACTACTGAAGCCTGCGTGCCTAGAGCCCATGCTCCACAACAAGAGAAGCCACCACAAGGAGAAGCCCACACACCACAACAAAGAGTAGCCCCCACTTGCCACAACTAGAGAAAGCCCATGCACAGTAACGAAGACCCAAAACAGCCAAATAAATAAATAAATAAAACCTTCATTAAAAAAGAAAAAAGTGAAGCAGAACACGTGATACTCCTTGCTACACTTGGGAAACTCAGTATCTTTGAGTGAAGAAGCCACATTCATCTGAAGGACTAGTGGATGGCAAAGAAATGGAGAGACGGGCGCCAACTCAAGTCTTCTCAGGCATCTTCTACAACGCAGTGGCAGATGACACAGGTCAAATACTCCGGTTTATCTTTGTTCTTTGTCCTAGTCCATTTGAGCTGCTATAACAACAATACCACAGACTGAGTGGCTTATCACTAACAGAAATTCATTTCCCACAGTTCTAGAAGCTGGAAGTCTAAGATCAGGGTGCCCCAGTGGTTGGGCTCTGGTAAGGGCCCTCTTCTGGGTTGCAGACTGCCAACTTCTAGCTGTGTCCTCATAGTTAAAGCACCTTGTCCTTTTTCTCAGGTGTTGGCCTGAGAATCAGTCACAAAGTTTTCTTTCTGAGATAATTCTAATCCATCTTCACTTGTGATACCAGAACTTTTTAGAACATAATTGCTCTTTTTTTAAAAAAAAAAATTGATCCATTGATTGATTGATTGATTTGGCTGCACCGGGTCTTGCAGCACGTGGGATCTTCGTTGCAGCATGCGGGATCTAGTTGCTTGACCAGGGATGGAACCCAGGCCCCCTGCATTGGTAGCGTGGTGTCTTAACCACTGGACCAGCAGGGAAGTCCCCATAAATGCTCTTTTTTTTTTTTTTTTTGTGGTATGCGGGCCTCCCTCTGCTGTGGCCTCTCCCGTTGCGGAGGACAGGCTCCGAACGCGCAGGCTCAGCGGCCATGGCTCACGGGCCCAGCCGCTCTGTGGCACGTGGTATCTTCCCGGACCGGGGCGTGAACCCGTGTCTCCTGCATCGGCAGGCGGACTCTCAACCACTGTGCCACCAGGGAAGCCCAAGGGACCGTTTTTTGTCCATAAATTAACAGGGGCTCCTATCAGCATGGAAAAATAGCCTCTACACATGAACAGTGGGATTATTGGTGATTTATATTTTCTTCTTTTAAGTTGTCCTTATAAGTCTAAAGTTAAAATTTCTACCATGAACATGCATACATTTGTAATAATAAAGATAAAAAATAATAGAGGTTCATTTTTAAATGTCTATGTTTCTTTTTCCTCATTGAAAGGCAGAATATAGTAATAGAATGAAGACCATATAAAATGAAAAAACAAAACCTAGGGTACTTGGTCCAAGTCTAATTTGCTCTGAGAACTTGGGCAAATCACTTACTGTAAAATGGGGTGTATAAGCTTGTTAGGGCTGCCATAACAAAATACCACAGACTGGGTGACTTAAACAACAGAAATGTATTTTCTCACCGTTCTGGAGTCTAGAAGTTCAAGATCAAGATGTTGGCAGGTTTGGTTTCTCCTGAGGCCTCTTTCCTTGGTTGGCAGATGGCCGCCTTCTTGCTGTGTCCTCACGTGACTTTTTCTCTGTGAGCTCACATCCCTGATGTCCTTTCTTTTCTGTTGTGTGTGTCCTAATCTCTTCTTCTTATAAAGACGCCAGTTAGATTGGATTAGGGTCCACCCTAATGGCTTCAATTTTAACTTAATTACCTCTATAAAGGCCCTATCTCTTAATACAGTCACACTCTGAGATACTAGGACTTCAACATATGAAGGGGGGCAGGGCACAATTCAGCCCATTATCAGGGAGATTATAATATTTGTTTTAATAAATAAGACAGAAATTAGACCTCTAATATTTACTTGGGAGAGTAATCTTGCTCATTTTATATGTAAAATGGTCGTGTTGCATGTGCAGTGTGCCAGGCTCAAAGAAATAGTGGACATTCACCAAGATGTTCACATTTTCTGAAGTGAACAAGAGAACCCCAAGACTAAAATGTCTTCGATTCCACTTAAATTAGCCCCATTATGACAGAAAACAGTGATCTAATCAGATCTGACATTATCTGCAAAAATTTCTAAGCTGTCAACGCAATTTCATTATTAGCACAAGTGTCACAGTTTTGTGTATATTTTGTAATCTATATAATTGCATGGGATGTATGACATATTTATAATTCATAAATAACTAGATATGGGCTTCCCTGGTGGCGCAGTGGTTGCGCGTCCGCCTGCCGATGCAGGGGAACCGGGTTCGCTCCCCGGTCTGGGAGGATCCCACATGCCGCGGAGCGGCTAGGCCCGTGAGCCATGGCCGCTGGGCCTGCGCGTCCGGAGCCTGTGCTCCGCAACGGGAGAGGCCGCAGCAGAGGGAGGCCCGCATACCACACACAAAAATAAATAAATAACTAGATATAAATACATTGGATGTTTACTAAACCAACATTTTATTATAAAGTCTGTTCGTTCAAAAGAGTCTGGAGACACTAGTCTAAAACACCCTTTTAATCATATCAATCACTTAATCGAAAATTATCATTTAATCTCCACCGGCTAAAAGGTATAGTACAAATTCTTACTGTAGTAAATTTAGCGCTTCACAAAGTGGCCCCAACCCCATTTTTAATTCTTGCTCCCTGCCACTCTTCTCATGGATTCACTCAGTATTCCCTGATCTTGTCATGATATTTTGAGTACCTCTCTCCTTCTACTTTACGTCACATTTGCACTGTTGGGGATAGACGGTTATTTGCCCCTTTCTCAAGTGGAAAGCTTACACATCTTTTGAACACTGATGGATGGTCACCTACTCTGTGAAGCTTCTCAGACTCCCCCTGACAGGGTTACAAAGCACATTGCCTTGTGCTGTCATTAGGGGTCCACATCTGTGTCTCCCACCCCCCCAAAGACAGGGGCCCTCTGAGGCAGAGTACAGTTGCTTTACAATGTTGTGTTAGCTTCGACTGCACAGCAAAATGAATCAGCCATACCTATACATATATCCCCTCCATTTAGGACACTACAGCGCATTAAGTACAGTTTCCTGTGCTATACCGTATTAAAAGAACCTAGAAATGCTTTGGGCTCTGCTGATTCTGAAAAGCATCTCAGCTGTATAACATTGCCACCTAGTGGTAGACTTCAAAACATTAACTCAAAATAATTCTGTCTCACTGTTTGAAAGCTAAGTACAGTAAGTCCCCTACATGTGAATGAGTTCTGTTCCAAGAGCGCGTTCGTAAGTCCAATTTGTTTGGAAGTCCAACAAAGTTAGCCTAGGTACCCAACTAACACAATCAGCTATATAGTACTGCACTGCAATAGGTTTATAACACTTCTCACACAAATAATACATCTTAAAAAATACAAAAAATAAAGAAAACATTTTTTATCTTACAGTGATCTTACAGACACTTGAACTAACTTACGTGATTGGACATGCGAACACAGGTTAGCATCTTTGAAAGTTTGCAACTTGAAGGTTCGTATGTAGGGGATTTACTGTACATAAATAGGAGGTTAGCTTCTGGCCATGATGGAGTAATAGGGAACAAATTTTCCCTTCCACCAAGGAAAAAAAGAAGACAAAATATATCACATAATGGTTTGCAAGATATTAACCAAGGGGAAATAGAGGAGAGTGGTTCTGTGAAACCAGCGACAAGGTCAACCCTATAATCTCCCCAGATTGCTGCCTTGAAAGAGATCGCAGGCCACAGAGCAAGTATGGGGTGGGGGTGGGTAGTGGACACATTATTTCTTTTTGTTAAGTTAACCATTTTATTTATTTATTTATTTTTGGCTGTGTTGGGTCTTTGTTGCTGCCTGCAGGCTTCCTCCAGTTGCAGCGAGCAGGGGCTACTCTCCGTTGCGGTGAGCAGGCTTCTCATTGTGGTGGCTTCTCCTGTTGCAGAGCACAGGCTCTATGCACGCGGGCTTCAGTAGTTGCAGCATGTGGGCTCAGTAGTTGTGGCTCACGGGCTCTAGAGCGCAGGCTCAGTAGTTGTGGTGCACGGGCTTAGTTACTCCATGGCACATGGGATCTTCCCGGACCAGGGATCGAACCCATGTCCCCTCCATTGGCAGGCAGATTCTTAACCACTGCGCCACCAGGGAAGTCCCTGGACTCATTATTGATCATGTATCAATATTTGCTCATCAATTGTAGGAAACGTGCAGCACTAACGCAAGATGTTAATTATAGAAGAAACTATACATTATAAATTGCATCTTTATAAGAACTCTTTGTGCTCAATTTTTCTGTAAACCTGAAACTGCTCTTCAGCGTGTGTGTGGGCAAGGCACGCAGAGCACTGGGGGTGCCGTGGGCCAGTTGAGGGGACCCGCGGGTGAGGCGTTCACAGCAGCTCATGAGCTGTCTTCTTGACGGAGTCTGCGATGCAGTTGGTACGATCCGTGTCCCTTAGTGCCCTCTGAGAGTCCTCTCTGCCACTCTCCCAGCCTCTTCCACCCCCAGTCACATAGCCCATATTCAGCTTTCTTGATGAGGTGAAAGAGGACCACCCTTCGGCAGTGTCCTGTGTTCCTCTGCGGGAGATCACATGCCAAGAAACTTTCTCGTGGCCCTAAGCTGTGCTGTTCTGGGAAAGGAAAGATGTAGGCAAAGTCAAGCTATTCCTCTTATCCACTCCAATGCATCCAAACTTTTTTCCCCTCCAACAGTGTGCTGGAACTTCTCCTCTGGAAACTCAGACTTCCACAAAGGCTCCTTTTCAATGTCTTTTAGAGGCTCCCTGGTCTGAAGCAGAGAAGGGCTGGAGCTGGTTCACAGGCCACTGCAGGGTCCATGACCAGGACCAAGGTGTGTGTGCCTATAACCCAATGCACAGGTGGGTGAGACGCCTCCTGGGTCACTTGGCATATGGTGCTAGATCCCACAGATCCCACAAAGGCAATTTGTCTGTGGATGAATGCCAAATGTTTGTTGTTGGGGTGGAGGTGGTGACAAAACGAGTGACATCTTAAGCTGCCATGATGCTGACATCCTGGAGACATGTTGATTGTCATGGTGGGGAAGGACGCCACTGACATCTAGTGGGTAGAGAAACCGCTAAACATCCTACACTGTCTAAGACACCTCTCACAGAGAATGATCCTATATAAAAATGCCAATAGAGACAAGGTTGAGAAATGCCGATGAATAATATCCAGTTTTGAAAAGGAAGAACAAAGTCAGAAGACTTAAACCACATGATTTCAAGACTTTATATAAAGCCACAGTGACCAAAACCATGCAATTGGTGTACAGATAGACAAACAGATCAATGCAACAGATTAGTGAGTGCAGAAATAGACTCATACATATAAACTGATTTTCCAGCAAGGTCCCAAGGCCATTTGATGGGGGAAGGATAACCTTTCAACAAATGGTACTGAAACAATAAAATAAATGTGTAAACCTCTACCCTTAACCTCACACCATATACAAAAATTATGTTGCGTCATAGACCAATTTTAGGAGCTTAATCTATAAAATTCTAGGAGAAAACATAAGCAGGGCTTCCCTGGTGGCGCAGTGGTTAAGAATCCGCCTGCCAATGCAGGGGACACGGGTTCGAGCCCTGGTCCGGGAAGATCCCACATGCCGCGGAGCAACTAAGCCCAAGCGCCACACCTACTGAGCCTGTGCTCTAGAGCCCGCAAGCCACAACTACTGAGCCCACATGTTACAACTACTGAAACCCGCATGCCTAGAGCCCGGGCTCCTCAACAAGAGAAGCCACCACAGGGAGAAGCCCGTGCACCGCAACGAAGAGTAGCCCCCGCTCGCTGCAACTAGAGAAAGCCCGTGCGCAGCAGTGCAGACCCAATGCAGCCATAAATAAATAAATAAATAAATAAATAAATTTATCTTTAAAAAAATAAGCAAAAATCTTAGTGATCCTGGGGTTGGCAAGGGTGCTTAAATACAACACAAAGAGCACAAAGTCTTTTTTTAATGTAAAAAATTGGACTTCATCTATATATATTTTTTGCCTTGCTAGAAAAAGGTCTCCAGGAAAATGTTATATGCATTGTCTGAAGTCAGGATGCCCAGTGAGGGGAGAAGCCAGGGGCTGGCAGGTAGGTCCCCACCAGCCCAGGACTCTGAAAGCCCCACATTCAGACTGCACAGGGGCAGCCTCACTCTGCCACCAGCCTTCCCCCCCGTGCAGCAGAGGGTGGAGTCCACGCTTCTACCTCCCACGACCAGGGCCTGTGTTTGCTCATCTTTGGAATAGGGGGGAGTGTGAGCCACGCTAGTGTCCACGGCACTCTCATTCACGGTGTGATGGTGCAGCTGTGTCCTTGGTGCAGGGTCACTCACCCTTGGCTAAGCTGTTGGGTGCGCATGGATTTCCACCTCCCCTGCCTGGAACCAGCTCAGTCCAAGCAGCCAGATCAGGCTCCTGGTTTGAGGGCTGTGACCAGCCCTGGCTCCAAACAAAGCCATGTCCCATGTAAAGACAAAGCATAGTTCTGTGTGGAGATGGCGAGCGTGGAAACAGCGGGCACTAGGGGATGGCAAGACAGCTTGAGTTTGTGATCTATCCTGGGCCAGGCCCTCACTGTGCTCCCACCTCCCTCATTCCCACCTCAGCCTGAAGCCCCCTCTCCCAAGGAGGGACAGGATCAGAAATGAAAGGAGGGGCTTCCCTGATGGCGCAGTGGTTAAGAATCCGCCTGCCAATGCAGGAGACACGGGTTCGATTCTCTGGTCCGGGAAGATCCCACATGCCGCGGAGCAACTAAGCCCGTGTGCCACAGCTACTGAGCCTGCACTCTAGAGCCTGCGAGCCACAACTACTGAGCCCACATGCCACAACTACTGAAGCCCACGTGCCTAGAGCCCGTGCTCCACAACAAGAGAAGCCACCGTAATGAGAAGCCCGTGCACCGCAACAAAGAGTAGCCCCCACTCGCCGCAACTAGAGAAAGCCTGAGCGCAGCAATGAAGACCCAACGCAGCCAATAAATTAATTAATTAATTAATTTTTTTTTAAAAAGAAATGAAAGGAGATGATGAACAAGTGTCAGGAAATATTGGACATGAGGGTTCTTAGTGCAGTGATCGAAAGGTTCTAAAGCACATTAATGCTGATTGTTGCACCACTCAGTAAATTTACTTAAATCATTGAATCATACATTTGGTAGGGGCAAATTTTTTATCTGTAAAATGTACCTAAATAGGGCTTCCCTGGTGGCGCAGTGGTTGAGAGCCCCCCCTGCCGATGCAGGGGACACGGGTTCGTGCCCCGGTCCGGGAAGATCCCACATGCCGCGAAGCGGCTGGGCCCGTAAGCCGTGGCCGTTGAGCCTGCGCGTCCGGAGCCTGTGCTCCGCAACGGGAGAGGCCACAACAGTGAGAGGCCCGCGAACGGCAAAAAAAAAAAAAAAAAAGGAAATAATTATAACGTATGTCAAACCACAGAAAATTGAGCAAGCACTACATTAAAAAAAAAAAAAAAAAGGAAAGACGTCTTGTGTCAAAATGGCTTTTTCGCTCACTCATTTCAAAAACAATTTTGAAAATTAAATTCCATCCACCGGCTCAGAACAGAGCACATTAAGGCTTGACTATAATGCCATTACCCACGTGGCAGCTCTCTTTCTTTTCTGCAACCACGTTAACTGACTAAGCAGCCTTGGGGCTCACCTCCCATAGTGCCTTGAAGTCCTTCTGCTGGATGCGGAGAAGTTCACTGCTTTCCCTTGTAACAACTGTCGCATGGCGGGGAGTGTTGTCCAGAATGGACTCTCCAAAGGCTGTCCCAATCCCCAGAGTGCAGATGGTCACTGCATCCTGAGAATCCAAAACACTGGTCATTAGAAAAGCAAACATTTTACCAGTGGATGAGTTGTCTTTTCTTTGAAGTATATAGTTGACTCTTGAACAGCGGGGGAGTTAGGGGTGCCAACCCCCAGCCCTGCACACACACAGTAGAAAATCTGAGTATACCGTGGTTCCTGCACATCAGCAGATTCAACCAGCCACAGATCATGTCGCACCCTAGTATTTACTATTGAAAAAACTCCGCCATGGGTGGACCCGCACAGTCCAAACCCGTCCTGTTCGTGGGTCAACTAATTTCTATACAATATAACACTCAATTCACCTGCACAGTTCAACAAGTTTTGACAAATATATACACCGTGTAATCACCACCGAGGCAAGACAGAACATTTCCATCACCCCTGAAAGTTCCCTCATGCCCCTTTCCAGTCAGGACCCTCCTTTCAGAGGCAACTGATGCTCTGATTTTTATCACCGTAAAGGAATTTTGCCAGTTTTAGAACTTCATGTAAAAGGAATCAGACAATATGCCCTCTTTGGTGTCTGGCTTCTTTTGCTTAACATAACGTCTGTAAGACTCATGTTGTTGCATGGATCAGTAGTTTTTTCCTTTCACTGACGAATAGTTTTCCATTGCAAGGGTATGCCCCAACGTGCTTATCCATTCTCCTATTCGTGGACATTGGGTTGTTTCTGGTTTGGGGATATTATGAATAAGGCTGCTAGCAATCTTGTGCACGTCTTTCTGTGGACATGGTTATCTTTTTATATGACTACTTGCTCTAAGAAAATGGGGGAAATCGTTTGAAGATGAACTCAGCTTTTTTAGTGCGAGAGTACAGTTACGATATTTAAATAAGAAACCGGAACGGGGATACTGTTATGTCAGTCTGTCTTAAAGAGATGAGGAAACTGAGGGTCAGAATGGTGGGTTCACGAGGCCCGAGTTCACACAGATAGTAAGTAACGCAGCCAGGTTCCAACTGTGCCTATCTGACTACAGATTTCCAGCTTCTTGTATCACGCTGCCCCCCTCAGCCACAATAGAGTAAAAGCAGCACCCAGTGAAGTGCTGTGTGGCTAGCTGATAAAATGTCCTGAATCAATGATTTAAAAGTGTGAGGTGTACTAAAAAAGTAATTTCCTTTCTGCATGCAACATGGACGATGATACTTGGATTTAATCCTAACTAGTTTCAAGTAATGCAGTCACTCAAGATCACCTGGACGTTAATTTTGCAAAAGGTATTATCAACTAAGGGAGATACACAAGGGTAATACTGAGTTAGAAAGCACAGTTTTCCTTTCATGCACCTAATACATGATAATAGGCAAATGTTATTAAGATCAAGTTAGTGACTTTGTCATCACATTACTAAGACAAATGCCCATAAGAATCCAGTTCCTTGAACCATAGCAAGTTGCTTCTGCATAGATATTACCATTTAAAATTGTGTTCAGGAAAATAAAATCAATAATATCTCAGAAGAGAATGAAAGATCAGGGGGAAACATAAAAATGGCCTGTTAATAAATTTTTCCAGAAAGGCGGCTGTTAACAAACTCAGTCAGAAAAATATCCCCAGGGCTGAAATATCAATACCCAGCAAGTCAGATACTTCTGAGTAATTTTCAAGTTCTAGTAAAAACACAAGATGGATTATGATAAATCACAGACTTTCACAAATTCTTTAGACTACAGGTTCGCTTAAAGATCCACTAGCCTACTTCATTTAAAAAAAAAAATCATCTGGACCCTTCAGAAAGAATCCTCTTAGCCTAATTTATACGTTCCAGTGTAAATTTCTATTTTAAAACCTGACAGAGATGAACCATATGTATTACTACTGCCACTATCCATGTAGCTGAATTATCTACGATTAGCTACAAAGTATAATGCGCAAGAACTATGTAGATCTGTTATTCGTGAGCTTGCTGTAGACTTTTACGGAATAAGTTGTCTTCTCCATTTCTCATCTCCTATCCCCGACACCTGTCACCACGTGTCACCAAGAGGTACACAAAGACACAGCCTGTGAAAGTCAGTCGCATGAGCCCATCTTCTTGCTAGTGAGCAGCTCTTGTAATGATGACAAAAGACTGAAATTATTCTTGGATTTCCCCTAGCGACTTTAACATGACACCGGCCTGCTCACCCATAACAACATTTAGTCATGTTAGTACTGCCAAGTGCCCTTCTCAGTGTAGCTCCGTGCGTCAGGACCTCTGTGCAGAGGGGCACCAGCCCCCCGTCATTCCGTCCAGCACCTGGGCTCATTCCCAGTGTCCCACGCTCTCCCACCAGAGCTGAGTGTGGGATCCGACCTGCCTTCATCTCCTCCTTCATACTCCATCCTCTCAAATGTAAGGACAGGGAATCACAAATACAAGATAATGGTTTTGAAAGCAGGACCATAAAACCTCACCTGAAAGAAGTGTTACTTGCAACTTCAAACTTGACTTTCAGCAGACTCAGTATTTTTAGGACAAATTTACTTAGAAATCTGAATGGATTTGGGAAGTGTGGATTGAGCAACTGGGATAAATTGGGCACAGGAAGAAGAAAGTCCTAAGAAGAACATCTTCACCCTAAAGATGAATCACTACCTTTATAGTCCCTAGGGGCGAGGGCTTGTTTGCATTTGAATTCCAGGCTGGGACTTGCAATGGGCTTAGAAAATAATTACCAAATGAGGACATTTACATTCAAACGTTCTCTCAGGTAGCAGAACCAATATGGTTGCTCAGTATGTATCAATAAGTTGAAAGGCAGGACCAATGTGAGCCACAGGAATGCGAGTCAGAGTAGCAGATGCATTCCTATTTTAGTGCACACTCCCAGCTCACCAGATCCCTGCAGGTCAGAGTTCCAAGCCTGAACCCCCGTGGAGATGCTTAAATGCCCGCCTTTGCCTGCAGCTGCAAGTGCCTATTTCTGAAGGTAACACTACTATTCCTTTAAACTCACACATCTGCTAGAGATCTGCTCGTGTCTCAATACTTATTAGATAGGGACTATTCAGACATTTATTTTCTGCTCATTTGCAGATTAATGTTCAGAAAGGTTACCTGAAAGGAAATATTTACAGTGGGAGAGACTGAAGAAAGCAATCGGCAAGGACTGTGAAACATCAACAGTGAAGGAATGTCCCATTTTACATTAAGATGGCAATTTATTTGGGGGGACTTTCAAATATGAAATGACGATTTAAAAATCTGAGTGTCTTCAAGCATGAAGGTGGGTTTAGCAGATGCTGCTGGAGTCCTGCCAGATTCCCCCACCCCTTTCTCCCACCCTAGCCCTACCCTCGAAGGCAATTGTAGGTTTCTGGACAGTTCCCACACATACTCGCGGTTTCCCCTTTCATCTGCATTGCTCCACTTGAGGGCAGAGTGCTGGCAATTAATGCCTGTAAGGTGTATCTTCCAAAGAGGCATGAGAGGAGCAAGATAAATACGCCGGCTTCCTACCCTACCCAGTTTCTTAGAGGGTCCCCCCGGAAGGAGTGAGCCCAGTTGCCCATAGCTGAACTCCTTCTCGACACATTTTTATAGGCATTCCTCATTTCTCCTGTCCACTTCCCACTCCCTTACAACACTTCCTGGGGTTTCCTCCATAAAAACCACTTGCAGCCAAATCCTCGTCTCCAGGTTAGCTTCTGGGGAAACATGAGACTGGGTTAGCTAAACGTGGCTCTGAGTCCCAAGTTACACGGAGACCTCTGGGGAGGTACTGGGCCTAACCAGTGTTCCCAGAGAGATTCTATAATAGCAACAGAGACCGGCTTATCACTGGCTGCTTTGCGTCAGACACATCCTAAGTGCAATATCCCTTGGGTGACAGCTGGGAAGACTTCACTGTGTTAGTAAAGCATCCTGGGTCTCCAAGGCCAATTCTACTATATAACTAGCAGTGATGGGCTCTCAAAAAAAGAAGTACCTATGACACATTACTGATATGATACCTGGTTTCTTCCTGCAATCTGATCCAGCTCTCTCTCATCTGTGAGTCCACTTGATCACTTGTCCTACCTTCTAAAAACTTAATCACCCAGTCACCCTTAATAGTACTTATCCTCCTGTCCATCGGTATTCACGTGGATCTCCACATGTGAGAGTGGCGTACTATATGCCATGCCCTGGGCCAGGTGTCTTGACTATGATGTCTCATTAATTCTTCACAACAGTTAAAGGAGATAATGTATTTAAGTGCTTTGCACCATGCCTGACTCAAGAGAAATGCTTAATAAAGATATTCTTACTGATGGCAGTATTAAAGCAATCCTGCAACACTGGGATTATTGTTATTTTATAGGTTGAGGAAAATCAGGCTCAGAGATGTTCAGTAATTTGTGCAGTGTGGCTAGCAGGTAGAAGAGTTGAGACTAGAAACTAGTCAATCTAATTACCTCCCATATACTTCCTAAATTATTATATGAAATTTAAGAACCACTTTCTAAGATTCAGTAGGAAAACTGATTAATTATTAATTTAATCCACACAGCTTCTTTTTTCAATCAGCCAATTCACAGATGGAATGCCTAATAATCCCAAATCACCAGGAAAATACCAAACATTTGGCCCTGCTCCCCCTCCAACCCTCTAACCCCAATACTGGGGCCCACTTGACCCTCACCTAGAGGATCAAATCCATACCAGGCTGGGGCTCCGATCCTCTTACTCAGGAGAAATGCAAGCAACCGAAGCCAGAAACTACGAATCCCATCTGCATTTTTGCTTTGCCCACTCTGATCCTGTGCCCCGTTCTAATAACATTGGAGAAACTGGGTTTCTATCTTTCTGCGTCTCTGTCCCGATAACCTGCCGGTATCCTAATTCTTCTCAGAGTGGTAGACTGCCTCGTTGCGACAGCACTCCCCAGGCCCTGGCTCCTCTCTGGCACCCTTCCAATAACGGGCCTCGTCGTCAGCCTGGCCACACATCTCCATCACGGCGGAGGAGCCTGCTTCCTGCCTCCCTGCCCATCACCAAGACCCACCCATCATGTTAGACCTGCCTCAGCCCTTCACCTGCTCACCTGGGGGCTGTGCTGCTCCCACATCCTGCGTCCTCCCCCACCTCCTGCCCAGCAGCACCTGCACATGCCCTCTAGAAGGTGCCCACCTCCACCGCGGGCAGCCCCCAGCTTCCAGGTTCCCCTCCTGCTCAGATGGGCACCACCTGAAGTCAGGAGCAATATCTTGGTATGCTATGTGTTTCAGCAGAATAGGTGGGGTCTGGTTATTTCTGCTCCTAAAAGTTGGTATTAGGCAAGTTTAAAAGATGTCAACAATCTGGCCCTGCTGGAAGGCAGGGAACATCAGGCAAAGCACACACACCTGGAGGTACCAGAGTCGGCACACGCCACACTGAGCGGGAAATCCCCTGGAAGCAGCATAGGGAGAAGAGGACGCGCCCTGTAGACCTAGATTCAAAGCTCATTTCTGCCAATTACTAATCCCGGGCTTTGGGAAGAATGCTCCCAGGAGCCTCAGTATCCTCATTTGCGAAATGGGCACAATCTTTCTCGTTAGATTATTAGCAGAATTCAGTATACAAGATAGATAGTCCTATATGGTTCCTGGCACACAGGTGCTCCATAAAAAATGGAAAATATTATTTCTGACTTAACCTATACACGTATATAAACATGGTTATCTACATTTCTAAAAAGCAAAGTGTATTTTCCTACTGTTTAAGTAACAGAGAATCTCTTATTCGTTTTGCGTTAATCTCCAATTAATGATGGCTTTTTCAACACTTAAATTCCAAGTTTCTCTGTCCCCCAGTCTGGATGTCAAGTGGTTTGAATGATCTGCAAAACACTTCAGCTCTCTGGGGGGAGAGGCCCCCACACTGAGGGCCCCGCAAAGGGAAAAAAAAAAAAAAAAAAAAGTACCTAAATAAAGCTGTTTGAAAAAAGAGCATTGGCCAGGGATTACTGTATTTGTCCCTCTCCCTCAGCTCAGATGACGTCTGCCTGGCTGCCAGGCAGTGGTGTGGTTCCAGACATAATGCTCTCAACATTCCCTGAAGTCTGTTGTGTGAGCAGCAGCGTTCTGGACTTGAGGTACTGCTGGAGTATTTGTGATGCTGTGTGTCCTGCTGGTCCAGGAGATGTGGAGCTGGGCAGTGGTGACACTTTCAGGGGACCTCAGACCAGGCCTAGCTCTCCGCTCATTGCTGTGTTTGATGGCAGTCGAGATGGTCATGGTCGGAATTATCAAGGTCTGACTTCATTCAAATAGAGACAAACTAGACACTGGAGACTCTGCCCCTCTGGAGGAAAGACAACATATCTTTACGCTTTGCCTAACTGAAAATGAATTTGAAGGGCATGAGTCAACTTCAGTGGAACCCCTTTGGGAGACCACAGTATCAGTAATAAGAAAATTAGAAGCCATGAATAAAGACCTAGAAACATCTAACCCTTTTCTTAGGTGTAAAGTGGACATTCCAAAAACTACCAAAAGAGGACAAATCTCAAAATGTAAAACAAGTTGAGCTAATGGCTGGCATTACCAGAAAAATCTGGTCCTTAACAAGGTACAGCAGAGGACACACAAAATTCAAGTCGTTGCTACTGTTACATCCTTCAAAATCCATCAAGAAAATGAAGAAGAAATTCAGGTATCTCTATAAGGAAAAGTCTCATCTTCAAGGAAGGCTAACACTGTTTGCAAGAGAAGCTGAATGAGTGAAAAGAGTGAGCACATTTACTATACAGAATAAAAAGATATTACAAAACTTTTTTTAAAAAGCCAGATCAAGCTTCTGGGTGAACTTCGGGGAAGAAGGAGGATTGGGCTTCTGCTCCTGGAGAAGACACATGGGTGGTGGGAGCCTGGAATTGGAGGTAACAAGTTCACCAGAAAACAGAGACCACATGGATGACAAGTCAAAGGGAGTTTTGAAGACTATGATGTGACTGAGTTAAACACTTATTTAAAAACTCTTGAAGAAAAAAGAAACCAACTGCATATTAACTGAACTGAGGAATATGAAATAATTGATGCCCTTAAATTTCATATGAGGGCTTCCCTGGTGGCGCAGTGGTTAAGAATTCACCTGCCAACGCAGGGGACACGGGTTTGAGCCCTGGTCGGGGAAGATTCCACAGGCCGCGGAGCAACTAAGCCCGTGCGCCACAACTCCTGAGCCCACGTGCCACAACGACTGAAGCCCACGCTCCTAGAGCCCCTGCTCTTCAACAAGAGAAGCCACCGCAATGAGAAGCCCGCGCACCGCAACGAAGAGTAGCCCCCACTCACCGCAACTAGAGAAAGCCCGCGCGCAGCAACGAAGACCCAACGCAGCCAAAACTAACTAAATAGATAAATTAATTTTAAAAAAAATTTTCATATGAAATGTCTCCAAACTGGAAAGGCTTCACTGCAGTCAGAAAAAAAGCACAGTTAGAAAGGGACATGTCACAGCTCCAGTGGAAACTTAAAGTCCTCCTTGAACCATATCAGGAAAAAAAATAATGTTCACCAGACACCTGATTTAGAGGGAACACACCTGCAAAGAAAGGTACAGTGGAATCTTTCAAAAGCAGACGACAAAACCAGCCGTTAATGTGAAGAGATGGACATCTACAGAGTACAAGCCAGAATTCTCTTTTTTGGGGGGGTAGGGGGGTGCGTGGCGCTGCGCAGCATGTGGGATCTTACTTCCCCGACCAGGGGCTGAACCGGGGGTCGAACCCAGGCCCTTGGTAGTGAGAGCGAGCAGTCCTAACCACTGGACCTCCAGGGAATTCCCAAGCCAGAATTCTTTCAGGAAAATGTGGAAGAATCACACATTATTATCAAAGCCTATTTAGAGAAAAGTTCATGACAATGAGTTGAAACCTCTATTGGCTGAATTCTGTGTAGTGTCCCTCCATAGCTTAAGAAAATGTATACCTGAGACAAAGAAACTGAGGAAGAATGTAAGGTTTTGTAAAAGATCCTTATGCCCCTGATGTTTCAAACAGGACAGGGGGAGAGGACAGACATCCTCTGGATGTCCAGATCCTGAAGGAAGGAGCAGCCCCAGGCTGAGGCTGGTTGAGGATCCAACGTCCCTCCAAGGACCAGGACCCCAGGGGACAGATGCCTCCAGGAGGTCAGCTTCATCCTGACAGAGCAGATCTTTCTCAAGATCAAAAGAGAGTGTGCCCTGGTGCAGACAGCAGCTAGGGACTTTCTTTTGATTCAGCAAATCATGGGATTGGAATTGAACTGGTCTGGGCTCTGATTCTACACCTTACCCCTTGTCAAACTTCAGATGTTTTAGAAAGGCTTAAGGGAGCAGCTCAGGAAAAGAGAACTCTCTGGTCTTCCCCCTGTTCCAGAAATTCAGGAAGAAATTGCCTGGGAATCTTCTCCATGGAGGGACTTCCCTGGCCCTGCACCTCTCGCCATCTTCCATCAGCCACAAGAAATGATTTTATACCAAAGGCTGTCCACACAGCCTGAAAGCAGAAGTGAGTCACCTTGGAATTGATCCCACTTTCTATTGAGCCTGCAACTATAGAACCAGAACCACAGCCAGAAACTCTTTCTCTCTCTGCTAAAATAATTTTCTTTTTCTCTATTTTAGCTTTATTGCTATTAAGTGATTATATAATGTCTAAAATGAAAACCACATGGGATTATGCTTCTATGCCTGTATATTATTTCAGTGTGACACTAAATTAATTGCTTCCATTTATTTTATTTGCAAGCAGTGTAATTAGAGTTTGTTGTTGTTTTTTAACAGGTGTTATAAAATAATCTAGGAAACCAGCAAATATTTTATTTTGAGTTCCTTTTAAAATAATTTATGTTTTTTTTCTCTACTGGTTTTTTTTTTTTTTGGCTGCCTTGGGTCTCTGTTGCCACGCGCGGGCTTTCTCTAGTTGCGGTGAGCGGGGGCTACTCTTCGTTGCAGTGCACGGGCTTCTCATTGCAGTGGCTTCTCTTGTTGCGGAGCACAGGCTCCAGGCGCACAGGCCTCAATAGTTGCGGCACACGGGCTCAGCAGTTGTGGCCCACGGGCTCCAGAGCACAGGCTCAGTAGCTGTGGCGCACGGGCCTAGTTGCTCCACGGCATGTGGGATCCTCCCGGACGAGGGATCAAACCCGTGTCCTCCGTACCGGCAGGTGGATTCTTAACCACTGAGCCAGCAGGGAAGCCCTCTCTATTGGTTTATTGCCATTATATAAAATGACACACACATCTCAAAAGGAGACCTGATAGGTTTATAATGTTTAGGACTGGGTTGTACCTGATGTGAAAGTGAATCACATTTAACACTGAAGCCACAGCTGCTTTAACCTCCACAACCTAAACTCCTTAGGGTGTTGACTAGAAGCAACCTTAACCTTGACCCTGAAAGCTGCCCCCGGGGAAAGGGAGGGCTGACTGAGTTCACAGGTCAAAGCCAGCCACTCTTCACCCAGCCCTGCC
Source organism: Physeter macrocephalus (assembly GCF_002837175.3). Classification (NCBI taxonomy): domain Eukaryota; kingdom Metazoa; phylum Chordata; class Mammalia; order Artiodactyla; family Physeteridae; genus Physeter; species Physeter macrocephalus. The sequence goes on along the minus strand of NC_041230.1, from coordinate 44,514,422 downwards.
CCAGACAAAATTATGAAGGTGACAAGGTTTTTTCGGGACCCTTGATTCCCTTGCCTGTCCCCTGTCCTGTGTGCTATACCGCTCCACCCCATCACAAGCCTGGATTTGGGATTGGGAAGGACCTCAGAAGCCAGAGTCAACCCTCACCACCCCCTCCCTGAGCTTTCTCACCTTCACAACTGTGCAGTCAGTGGAACATTTAAAAACCCTAAATGAGGGCTTCCCTGGTGGCACAGTGCTTAAGAACCCGCCCACCAATTCAGGGGACACCGGTTCAAGCCCTGGTCCGAGAAGATCCCACAGGCCGTGGAGCAGCTAAGCCCGTGCACCACAACTACTGAGCCTGTGCTGTAGAGCCCACGAGCCACAACTACTGAGCCCACATGCCACAACTACTGAAGCCCACATGCCTAGAGCCCGTGCTCCACAACAAGAGAAGCCACCGCAATGAGAAGCCCACACACCACAATGAAGACCCAGTACAGCCAAAAATAAATAAATAAATTAATTAATTAAATAAAACCCTAAATGAGACCATGAGGCCACCCTGATCAAAGCCCATCAATGCCTCCAAGTCACACTGAGACTCAAATCCATGCTTCCATGACCCCCCCAAGGTGGTGCATGTCCTGGTCTAGGCATGTACATGCCCAAGCCCCTCCTAACAGCCACTGGCCATCCTTCTGTTCAATTAGCATCTCAAGCTCACTTGTGTCATTCCCTCTTGTCAGAAGCACCTTTCCACAGATAGGTGGGTGCTCCCTCCTTCATTTAGGTACCAATTCTGATCCTGTCTTCTTAAAGTGGCCTTTCCCAACCACTGCAGCTTAGTGATGGCATTTCATCCACCCCTCTCTATTCCTTTGCCCTACTTATTGCCTCCTAGCAGTCATCCTTCCTGAAATCGTTTTATTTCCATGTTTATTCACGTCTACTTTCTGCATCACCCTCTGCACTATAACGGCCAATAGGACAGAGAGATTATCTTACTTCCACTGAGTCCTCTCCTGTCTGGCAAGTGACAGGAGCTCATTAAGGATTTGAGAAACTGAGCAAGAAATTAATCAGTCCAGTGGGAAGACCCATGAGATCTCAGACCTGCCCAAACATCAGAGTAAGGCCATTCTGGGCCTCCACTACAGGAACTCCTTGGAGCCTGACCTGGGACCCAACTGCTCCCACTACCCGAATGTTCCCAGAGGAACACAGCTTATGTCCCAGAAACTGCTCCTCTCTCACAAGTGGCTTTCAGGCCAAAGACTGCGCATTCACGCGGTCCATGTGGAGGGCAGGGGAAGCTCCAGGTTTCAGGGAAATAGGGAGGTGGTATTAACGAAAGAGACATGGTGGGGTGGCCACTGCCTCCTGTACCGCAGTGTTGAGCAGGAAAGAGCTGGGGTGCCTTTGTGGTAAAGGAAAAGCCGCTGGGCCTCAGGGGCCCAGATTACTTCACTGGTTCGGACAGTCAGTCCCTAGCGAGGAGAGACCTGCAAGCGTTTAACACCCAGCTCCTCCTGGGAGTCATGACTAATATCTGCGAGGCAAGAAGTCACAAAGCACAGACCTTCATAAGAGCTCCATGCTGTCTTCTACTTCATCACCTGTAAGCCCCCCTGGTGGCTCCCCTCTAGTGCAAGGGTTACATGCAGAGATGAGGAAACAGGTTCAAACAAGCTCCAAATTATGAAACATTGAGAGGTGGTTATCAGCTCAGAAACTTAAACCCGCTCCCTGGAATCCCTCACTCTAACACAGAGACATGCAGGTTAAATGAGATGGATTTATGCAAAACTCTTAGTACAAGGTAAAATAAGTTGCTACTTTTATCATCACACTCATAACTGGCATTGAATCTGGGACTTCCACCCCCAAATCCCATTCATTTTCCACTCTCTGAAAAGCTGTTTTGCCTCTGTTTATGTTTTTTTTCCCAATTATTTTTTTTTAATTGAAGTACAGCTGATTTACAATGTTGTGTTATTTCCAGTGTATAACAAGGTGATTCAGATATAGATATATATTCTTTTCAGATTCTTTTCCATTATAGGTTATTACAAGATATTGAGTACAGTTCCCTGTGCTATACAGTAGGACCTTGTTGTTTATGTATTTTATATATAGTAGTGTGTATCTGTTATTCCCAACCTCCTCATCTATCCCTCCCCCTCCTTTCTCTTTTGGTAACCATAAGTTTCTTTTCTGTGGCTGTGAGTCTATTTCTGTTTTGTAAATAAGTTCATTTGTATCATTTTTTTAGATTCCACATATAAGTGATGTTATATGATATTTGTCTTTGTCTGGCTTACTTCACTTAGTATGATAATCTCTAGATCCAACCAGGTTGCTGCAAATAGCATTATTTCATTCTTTTCTATGGCTCAATAATATTCCACTGTATATATGTACCACATCTTTAGCCATTCATCTGTCAATGGACATTTACATTGTTTCCATGCCTTGGCTATTGTAAATAGTGCTGCTATAAACATAGGGGTGCATGTATCTTTTTGAATTACAGTTTTGTCTGAATATATGCCCAGGAGTGGGATTGCTGGATCATATGGCAACTCTATTTTTAGTTTTTTGAGGAACTTCCATACTGTTTTCCATAGTGGCTGCACCAACTTACATTCCCACCAACAGTGTAAGAGGGTTCCCTTTTCTCCACATCCTCTCCAGGATTTATTATTTGTAAACATTTTATGATGGCCATTCTGACCAGTGTGAGGTGAGAGCTCAAAGTAGTTTTGATTTGTATTTCTCTAACAATAAGAGATGCTGAGCATCTTTTCATGTGCCTGTTGGCCATCTGGATGTCTTCTTTGGAGAAATGTCTATTTAGATCTTATGCCCATTTTTTGATTGGGTTGTTTGTTTGCTTGTTTGTTTGATATTGAGCTGTATGACCTGTTTATGTATTTTGGAAATTAAGCCCTGTCAGTCACATCATTTGCAAACATTTTCTCCAATTCCATAGGTTGTCTTATTCTGTTTTTGGTTTCCTATGCTGTGCAAAAGCTTGTAAGTTTGATTAAGTCCCATTTGCTTATTGTTTAAACTTTTATGGGCTGGCGAACTCATCAAAATGTTTAGGGTGAGAGGACCTCTCACGGAGGGAAATGGTCATTTACTCAGGAGGAGGGTCCCCAGAGATAGTGAGTATGCGCATGCTTGGGCCAGGTCTGTGCAGCTTGGAAGCATAAGAGCACACCTTTCCAGAGGCAGATCCAAACATCAGTGGGCGCAGGTGGGAAAGGGGTTCAGCCTTGAGTTCAGATCACAAGAACAAGGGAAACCAAGGGTAAAGTGGGTCATTTCAGGCTCACTGTGAGTGGGGAAGAAACAATGGAAGCATAATTAGCAAATGCAATCCTAATTAGAACCACAGTGGGGATTCGTTCTGGAACTGGGCAAAACATTTTGCAGGTAACTATGGGAATAAATGTGAGAGGGTAGTAAAGTCAGTAGTATAATACCGGAAATAAACTTGTGCGCTTCTCTGCAACGTAACAGCTGAAAACTAGTGAGTTCCCCCTCTGCCTTGCTCCGAGCCCTGACATCCACTAATCCGTGTCACCATCTGGTATCACCATCATTTGAGTATGTGCCTCTTTTCAAGTTCAGAGTGTGGAGTTGTTCCTGCCTCATTCTCGGCCATCAGTGACCTGCAGAGCTTTCCACAGACCACTAACTGCTTCATGTGGGAACTTGATAGGATTGTAATTCTTAGATAATGCTCCATAACTGTAGATTATTTCCATGTGACTCTTGGATGTCCTTCCTTGTTATTCTATTTGTAGGTGGTATAATGACAGTATTTTGTGGCTACCAAAAGACCACTAAAATACTCAGAAACACAAAATTTTCTTTTTTCTAAAATGATTTAGGGGCTTCCCTGGTGGCGCAGTGGTTGAGAGTCCGCCTGCCGATGCAGGGGACGCGGGTTCGTGCCCCGGTCCGGGAAGATCCCACGTGCCGCGGAGCGGCTGGGCCCGTGAGCCATGGCCGTTGAGCCTGTGCTCCGCAACGGGAGAGGTCACAGCAGTGAGAGGCCTGCGTACCGCAAAGAAAAAAAAAAAAAAAAAAAATTTAGTTTTTTTTCTCTTCTATTTTCATTGCTAGTATTTAAGTAAGAGCAAAATTTTGGTTCTTTCTGTTTAACAGGGCCCCATAACGTGAACACTAAGGGGGGATTTTACATGAGTGGACTCACAGCTAGAAAGATACAGAAGGCAAAGTTTATTTCAATGTAACAAGAGCTGAGTTACTCTAGCTACAACACTAATACGTTTATCAAAACCGATTTTTGATTTAAGAAAAAGTAGGTTGTGAAACATTTTATATGGCCCAGCGCCCCTTTCTTCAGCATTTATCATGTGTAGTTTTGTTTGTTTGTTTGTTTTACTTTTTATTGCGGTATAGTTGATCCACAATGTTGTCATCATGTATAGTTTTGTACTAATGGCCCCTGTGAGCTGTGCCACCTTTCCCCTTCCCCCTCAGAATGGAGCTCTGGCCCTGGATTAGCAGCCCAGAGTGGGTGCTTTCCGCCGAAGGCAGCCCAGTTTCTCAATCTCAGGAGGCAATGCTCTCCACCCACCCCCTAGCAGCACCATAACCCTGATTAACATCTCCAACCAGCCTTTCAAAAAACACGTTTCAGTTAAGTTTGGTGTCGAAGAAATAGAGTCATCAAAATACGTAAGAGGGACACTGAACTTAGATTTAACCCTAAGGCTCAAGCTAAACTCCCCGGGACGATCCTTAAGACATAACCTTAATCTTAACTCTGAAATGTGCCCCAGTTGGGCCCCTACCCAGTTCACAGGTCAAACCCAGCACTTTTCAGCCAGGCCAGCCCATGGCAAGAATATGACTGTAACAAAGATTTTTTTCAGGACCCTGATCCCCTTCTCTTTTCTTTGTCCTTCACCGCCTGTCCTCACCACCAGTCTGGACTTGGGGTTGGAAAGGACCTCAGAGGTCAAGCTGCCAACCCTGCTCCTCCTGGATTGTCACCTGCATCCTCTCAGGGGCTGCCTACCCAACCCAGTGACAGTTAGAACCGATGTCCATGGACAGTTTACAACTGTGCCTTCCATCAGGGAAGGGCTTCCTAATGTTCCATTAATACGTCAAGGTCAATTTTTTCTCAGCGCCTTGCACTGGCTACTTCCTCTGCCAAGAACGCCCTTCCCCAGACAGGTGGGTGGCTGCCTCCTCCATATAGAAACCAGTTCTGCCTCTGTCTTCTTAAGGTGCCATTTCCCAACCACCGAGGGCTAGTGACTGTGCTTACTGCATCCCTCTCTACTCCTCTGCCCTACACATGGCCTCATAGCACTCATCCTCTCTGAAATCATTTTACTTCCACGTTTGTTCCTGGTCTGCATTTTCCTCTGAATTGTAAAGGTTGTTAAGACAGATATCTTACTCCTGCTGAGCCCTCTCTCCTGTCTGGCACATGTGAGGCATTCATTAAGGACCTGGGGAATTGAGTAAGAAATGAAAAAAGTGAATCCAGTGAGAAGACCTGAGACCTCAGATCTGTCTAAACTTCAGAGTAAGGCCGTTCTGGGCCTCCCAGTGCAGGACCCACACACCTGCAGATGCCTCCTTAGAGCCTTACCTGGGACCCTGTTGCTCCCCGCTGCCCACACATCACCTGAGGAACCCTGGCTTTGTCTTACAGACTGCCCCACCTTCATGTACGGGTGATGGGCCAGCCTCTTTGAGGTCCACCCCTAACATTGAGTTCTATGACTCCACATTAATGTAGGTCATGGAGACGGCTGGGAATCCCAAGGTTGTGGGAAAAGAGGACAGAGATGCTAAGGAAAAAGACATGGTGGGGTGGCCACTGGACTCCTAAACCACAGTTGAACAGCAAAGAGCTTGGGTGCTTTTGTGGTAAAGGAAAAACCACAGGACCTTGGGGACCTAGACGGTTTCACTGGCTTGGAGAGTCCCTAGTGAGGAGGCAGGAAAGTGCCAGCACTCACCAGGTCTTCCCTGAGTGTGGTAACTAATGTTTGTGGGCAAACAACGAAGCACAGAGCGCCATATAACCCCTCAGGGCTATCTTGGAGAAAGGGAAATGTATTGTAGGCAGAGGTGAGGAAACCGAGGTTCAAACAAGCTCCAGATCACACAATATTCACAGCTCGTGTACAGCTCAGACTCTAAAACCAGACTGGGGACGAGTCTCACCTCTGCACCCTCCTAGCTGGGTACTTAGGACATATTCTTGTAACTCTTCATCCCCTCGACTTCCTTAACTCTTAGCATGGCTGAGTGTTGTTGTACAGGTTAAATAAGATGAATTTATGTAAAACTCTTGGCACACGGTAAACCATCATGTAAGCTGCTCTTTTTATCGTCACAAACTAAGCTAATGACATACCTGGCATTGAATCTGGGACCTCTACCACCAAATCCTATTCACTTCCCACACTCAAAAACAGTTTGCCTGTGTTTAAACTGTGTTTGCCTTATAGACTGCTTCAAAGTGTTGAGAGTCTGAGGATCTTTCCTGGAGGGAAATGGTAAGCATCATTTACTCAGGAAGAGGGACTGAGCATAAGCATCCGCTGGGGCCATGTGTGTGCAGGTGGGAAGCACAGGAGCACACTCTTCAGGGGCAGATTCAGCCATCAATGGGGACATGGTAGGAGAAAGGTTCAGCAGCAAGCTTTGAGTGCAGATGGCAAGAACTGCCCCTGGGGTGAGGGATACCAGGGGTGGAGGGGGCATTTCTGGCTCAGCATGAGAGGTAGAGAAATGTTGGGAAGTTCACTAACACATGTGATTCCAACTAGTCCCCTAGGAGATACTTTCTGTACATGGACTTTCTGTACTTTTGAAGCTTACTATTGAAATAAATGTGAGTGGATACCTTAGGTAGTATTAGAATAAAACATTTGGGGACTTCTCTTAAATGATAGCAGATAAATGTCAGTGAGTGATTCCTCCACCACTGCGCTGCCCTGAACACTCACGTTCACTAATTTGTGGCACCATCTGATGTCACCACATTTGAGTTTGAGCCTCTTTTCAAGTTCTGAGCGTGGAGATGTTTCTGTCTCACTTCCAGCCACTGGTGACCTGCAGAACACTCACTGCTCCATGTGGGAACTTGATAGGATTGTAATTCTCAGTACTCTAAAACCATAGATTACTCAACATGAGTCTCAAAACTGTTATCTTGGCACTCTATTTGTAGGTGGTATAATGACAGAATCTTTGCTCTTGTTAACAAGTCCACTAAAATACTCAGAAACACAGAAAGAACTTTGTCTTTCTTCTGAAATAATTTTGATTTTTCTTTGTTTTCCGGCTATTATTTAAGTGATCACACAATATCTCAAATGGAGAATTAATATGATTATAATGTATAGGGTAGAGTTTTGTAAATGTTCATTATATAAAATATGAATTATATTGGTAATTTGTTCCCATATTATCTGCTTTCTGGGCAGCACAGAGAGAATATTTTTGTCAGTACTATTTAGTCTAGAAACAAATTTTTTTCTCTCTTTTGATGTAATTTTGGACTTTCTTACCATTGTTTTCACTACTGTTGCTAAGTAACTGTACATTTGCTCAAGTTGAAGCTTGATAGAATTATAATTTCTAAGATGGTGCTTCAAAAATGGATTTCAGGGCTTCCCTGGTGGCGCAGTGGTTGAAAGCCCGCCTGCCGATGCAGGGGACACGGGTTCGTGCCCAGGTCCGGGAAGATCCCACATGCCGCGGAGCGGCTGGGCCCGTGAGCCATGGCCGCTGAGCCTGCGCGTCCAGAGCCTGTGCTCCACAACAGGAGAGGCCACAACAGTGAAAGGCCCGCGTACCAAAAAAAAAAAAAAGGATTTCATTAGGGAGTAAATTTGGTGAGTGCCTTGTTTTCTTTTCCTCTACATCTAGACTGTGTAAGGACAGTATTTTGGTGATGGATATTTATTAATGTCCCATAACTAGTGAGAGTTTATCATGAGTGTTCTTATGACAACTAGAGATTTGAAAGACAAAGTTTACTTCTGTGTCCCAAGAACTGGATTGACTCTAGTTATAAGACTAATATAGTTAACTAAGTTATTTTTGGTTCAAAAAGAAAGTAGTCCGTGAAAACTGTTATAGGCCAAGCCTTACTTCCTTCAGTATCCATCTATCCATCCTGTGTTTAGTGTATAAACAGCATTGAGGAGACCTGCTCTGTGGATTCAGCCACCTTCATCCTTCAGCCTCAGAATCCAGCTCTGCACAAAGATTACCAATATGGAATGGGGGGTTTCACCCAGTTTCACGATTTTTTTCCTACGCCACCCTATTCCATGCCCCCCACCCCCTGCTGACCCACCGTAACCCTCATGAACATCTCTCAAAACCAGCCTTTCACGGTGTACACTTTAGTGATTGAGAATGTAGGTGAAACAGAGTCACTGTGATGCATAAGGACTCTGAACTCAGATTTAACCTTGAGATTCTTCACCCTCCAAACCCAGCCAGCCCAAGGCCAAATTATGATGATGGAAATATTTTTTTAGGCCCGCTGATTCCCATCTCTGTTCTAATGCCCTTCACCTCTCCCTCACCACAAGTCTTGCCTTGGGAATGGAAAGGACCTCAGCCAAGCTGTCGACCCTCCCCCACTTCCCAGTGGGCATCTCCATCCCCAGCCACTGTTTAGCCAACCCAGTGTCAGTTGGGCTGACGTTCAAGACAGTTTAGAACTCTGCCTTCCACCAGGACAGAGCAAGGGCACATGGTCCAGGAGGCACAAGCCCCCGCTGAGGACCAGCCTGCCATGACTGGGCCTTGGGAACCCCTACCTCTCCCGGGATCATTTTCCACTCACCACTGCAGACTGCCAGGAGACGTAAACAAGGTTGTGCGCAGCCAGCTGCCCGTGAGTCCTCATAGCATTGTCGGCGCCCAGGTCACCCATGTCACAGGCAGAGACAACCGTCTACACCAGCTGGGCTATAGCAGGCCCCCTTCCCAACGACCTGAGGTCCTTCAGAATGGCTGATCTGAACGAGGTGGAGTCTAAGAATAAATGTATTTTGTTGTTCAAATTAACAGAATACAGACCACTTCCTGGTCTTGTGGAGAAGAGTATAAAGCATGCAGTAGTGCATGTCTCTGACCTTGGCCATGGGTGAGTGAGACTACTAACAATTCTACTTTAAAAAAAAAATTTCAAAGTGTCTCTTATTCGGTTTTTTTTGTTTTTTTTTTGTGGTATGCGGGCCTCCCTCTGCTGCGGCCTCTCCCGTTGCGGAGCACAGGCTCCGGACGCGCAGGCCCAGCGGCCATGGCTCACGGGCCCAGCCGCTCCGCGGCACGTGGGATCCTCCCAGACCGGGGCGCGAACCCGGTTCCCCTGCATCGGCAGGCGGACGCGCAACCACTGCGCCACCAGGGAAGCCCTCTTATTCGGTTTTGATGGAAAAAATTTTCACATATTGAGGTATGGGGAAGTCATTCTGGCTTTCACGTGATTTAACTTGAACTTTATGCTAACTAGAGTAGCTTGTTTTGTGGCCCATCAAACATGTACAGTACATCTGCTTTAACCATTAAAGAAAAGAATGCATTCAAAAATCAGAATGGAGTAAGTGTGGTTCAGGCATCCAAACTAGAGCCAGGTGGCCATCGTGGATGTAGTTTCAGACAAGTTCCTGCATCACCGAGAACTCGAAATTTCTGAACTGGATAAATTCAAGGACACCACCAGCCATTCTCAAAACAATATCTGCTAGCAGCTGCCAGCTGCAACCTTGTGGTCTCAAGGTCTTCACTTGTAACTATGCAACTATTTCAGACCCCAACCAATCCTTACTTGACAAGCACCCTTACTTCTTGCCAGCTTCAGTCCTAATTCTTGACAAACAGCTTATGTAGTTTTGTGAGTTTTGCCTTTATAAGCCTCCCCCATTCTGGAGTCCAGCAGAGCACAATTCAAGCGCTCCTGGAATCTGTATCTCCCAGGTTATAGTCCTCAGTTTGGCTCAAATAAAACTCTTTTCTATTCCCTTTATAGATTGTTTGTTGGTTATTTCAGTCAACAATTTATTATTTTTTGTCACACGGTTATTATTTGGGGTGGGGGTGGGAATAGTAGACCAAAGAAAGCACCCTCCCCCAACAGCCGAAGAAGCATTGTTAGCTTTTAGTTGTATCATGACATTTTGCCTGATCATACAACTGAACTTTTTCTTTGATCACATTGAATCATGAATGCTTTTGAGTTTGGCAGATATGTCCCCAACTAACCCAAGTATATGGGGTTTCCATCAGTTGATGCATTTTCATCCTAGGTGATGTTCTAGGATGTCTCTGCCTAGAGGCTTCCTGATGCAGCCCGCACCTAAACGGATTTCCCATATAGGCTGGCCCTGGCCCTCTGCTCCCCTGACATGACCCAAGATGAGATCTGACCCCTGGACACATTGCTGAGTATTGATTTACCTGAAGTGTCCCTCAATGTCGAATGTGCCTGGGTGACTTCATGGTGTCCAGGACAAGCCCAACTCGGGTCCAGGCAAATTACCTCCCAGCAAAGATCTCTCTCTCAGCACACTGTTCTGGCACTATGTCCACCATTCTCTTTTTTATCCTATTTGCAACTTTGTCTTTCCTTATAACTGTGGTTTTTATTCCTCTTGATGTAATGGGCATAAGTTAATGAATTTTGAATTATGGTTGACTCCAACTTAGGGATGTCTTAGAATTGGATCTTGCGGGGGAAAGGCATGTAGCAAATGAATATACATTCCATAGTAAACTGAAAGCTATTCAGCATGATTTCATGGTTTGTTCTAAAAACAAAAAAAAAAATCTTTTTTCTGTTAAATAAATAATTGTACTAACCATGGAACCTTAAAACAAAATCTGGAATCTGAGTTTCACCGACAGACTTTTTTTTTTTTTTTTTTTTTTTTTTTTGGCTGCACCGAGCATCTTGTGGGATCTTAGTTCCCTGACTAGGGATTGAACCCATGCCGCGGCAGTAGAAGCACTGAGTCCTAACCACTGGACTGCCAGGGAATTCTCCAGACAGACTTCTCTTTAATGACACTTTTGTACTTCCTCAGTAAAATGGAAGATGTTTGAAAAATTAAAAAAATAAAATTAGAAAAGAGGAGAGAGTTTAGAATCGAAGGTTGATTATTTGGATAGACTATTTGTTTTGTATTCCTTCCAACTGATAGAATATTTAGGACACATCAGGTTTCAGAAAGGCAAGCGGTATTTTTCTTAGACAAAATAACAGAAGAATATTATCAGGATATATAAGTGTTCTGTAAATAAATATACATGTATCTATATTCATATTCATATACATAATGTATTATATCCTTAGGAATATTAAGAAAGTGCTACACTTGATTATTTCTCAATGTGAAGTGTGTGCTATAATGAATGCAAGGTTAGAGATAAGAATATGTGATCTGACATAAAAGTTGGTAGTAAAGGAAATCTTAAGAATACCAATCTAAATACCATTATGAAGGTTTTGGCTACAAATGTCAAGTTTTCTAGGTTTTAGCCTAAAGTAATATTACCCAAGGATCTGAAATTGTCTCCTAGGTCATTAGCATCCCAGCCATGGCAGCTTGACCAATTTACTCCTGGGAAAATGTTGCTAGTGTGTCATGATTATATGCATATGAAACAGTTCTGAAAAGGACCCCAGGACTGAATAAGAAGAAATATATTTCATGTGTACTCAGTTTCATTGTATTAAAGTTTCTATTCTTGGGAATTTCACATTTTATTTCAACTTCTTAATTGGAATGTTAGAAATAAAATATTGGGAGGGATAAATTAGGAGTTTGGTATTAACATATACACATTCCTATATATAAAATGGGTAACCAACAAGGACCTACTGCATAGTACAGGGAACTATACTCAGTATTTTGCAATAACATATAGGGGAAAATAATCTGAAAAAATATATATAAAATATATATATAAAATATATATAACCCACTGTAACCCTGATGAACATCTACATTCTCATTCTCTACATTTATATATATAAAATATATATATAAAACTGAATCACTGGGCTTCCCTGGTGGCGCAGTGGTTGCGCGTCCGCCTGCCGATGCAGGGGACACGGGTTCGTGCCCCGGTCGGGGAGGATCCCACATGCCGCGGAGCGGCTGGGCCCGTGAGCCATGGCCGCTGAGCCTGCGCGTCCGGAGCCTGTGCCCCGCAACGGGAGAGGCCACAACTGTGAGAGGCCCGCGTACCGCAAAAAACAAAAACAAAAACTGAATCACTATGCTGCACACCTGAAACTAACACAACATTGTAAATCAACTATACTTCAATTTTTAAAAATAATAATTTTTAAATAAAATATAATTAATATATTAAAACCTACTTACATGTCTTCCTGAAGCACCCAGACAGCAAGAGGCCTCAGATTTTAGAACAGCAGAATTCAGTGGTATGTTGATTTTTATCAAGTCTGGGAGTCAAGAGGAAAGTAGCATGAACATCTTGGAAAACCAGAATGATGATAAAGCATTAGAAGAATAGAAGGGTAGATTTAAATGATATAATAATTATAATTTTGATGAGTAAATAATTAACAAAAAAGTTAAACATGAATTATAATTTAGTGCTCTAATGGTAAACATACAGTAAATTTCAATTTTCTCAACATTATGTCATCTGGGCTTATAATATTGATATTGGGTTATGAAATCATTATTATTTCTCTAATAATAAAACCTATTTTATCATATAATAAATATGTAGTACTATTAAAATATTAATTAACAGAAACTTAATTTTGAATTTAAAATGCTTTATTAACACCAATATTATATTAGTGATTGATAAAATATTATATTTTCATATTCTTTTAGGGCAATACTTTCCAAGTTTAAAATTAATACTTATATAGAATCATATATAGTATCTGTTGCCCAATAAATAAAGTGATGTTCCTTATACTGATGTCATTTTCCATTTGACTGAACAAAGAAAGTGAATGTACTCCCTCTGGTGAGAGCACCAGAATCACTACTAACCGCTGAACAATCATCGACAGGAAGATGCTGGAAATCACCAAAAGATACCCCACGTCCAAAGACAAACGAGAAGCCACAATGAGACGGTAGGAGGGGCGCAATCACAATAAAATCAAATCCCATAACTGTTGGGTGGGTGACTCACAGACTGGAGAACACTTCTACCACAGAGGTCCACCCACTGGAGTGAAGGTTCTGAGCCCCACGTCAGGCTTCCAAACCTGGGGGTCAGGCAATGGGAGGAGGAATTCCTACAGAATCAGACTTAGAAGCCTAGTGGGATTTGATTACAGGATTTCGACAGGACTGGGAGAAACACAGACTCCACTCTTGGAGGGCACACACAAAGTAATGTGCGCATCGGGACCCAGGGGAAGGAACAGTGACCCCACAGGAGACTGAACCAGACCTAACTGCTTGTATTGGAGGGTCTCCTGCAGAGGCAGGGGGTGGCTGTGTCTCACCGTGAGGACGGGGACACTGGTGGGAGAGGTTCTGGGAAGTACTCCTTGGTGTGAGCCATCCCAGAGTCTGCCATTGGCCCCACCGAAGAGCCCGGGTAGGCTCCACTGTTGGGTCACCTCAGGTCAAACAACCAACAGGGAGGGAACCAGCCCCACCCATCAGCAGACAAGTGGATTAAAGTTTTACTGAGCTCTGCCCACCACAGCAACCGCCACCTCTATCCACCACCAGTCCCTCCCATCAGGAAACTTGCACAAGTCTCTTAGATAGCCTCATCCATCAGAGGGCACACAGCAAAAGCAAGAAGAACTACAATTCTGCAGCCTGTGGAAGGAAAACCACATTCACAGAAAGACAGACAAAATGAAAAGGCAGAGGACTTTGTACCAGATGAAGGAACAAGATGAAACCCCAGAAAAACAACTAAATGAACAACCTTCATAGGCAACCTTCCAGAAAAAGAATTCAGAATAATCATAGTGGAGATGATCCAGGACCTCGGAAAAAGAATGGAGGCAAAGATCGAGAAGATGCAAGAAATGTTTAACAAACACCTAGAAGAATTAAAGAACAAACAAACAGAGATGAGCAATACAATAACTGAAATGAAAAATACACTAGAAGGAATCAATAGCAGAATAACTGAGGCAGAAGAACAGATAAGTGACCTGGAAGACAGAATGGTGGAATTCACTGTGGAAGAACAGAATAAAGAAAAAAGAATGAAAACAAATGAAGACAGCCTAAGAGACCTCTGGGACAACATTAAACACAACATTCACATTATAGGGGTCCACAAGGAGAAGAGAGAGAGAAAGGACCTGAGAAAATATTTGAAGAGATTATAGTCGAAAAGTTACCTAACATGGGAAAGGAAACAGCCACCCAAGTCCAGGAAGCACAGAGAGACCCATACAGGATAAACGCAAGGAGAAATATGCCGAGACACATGGTAATCAAATTGACAAACATTAAACACAAAGAAAAAATTGAAAGCAGCAGGGGAAAAACGACAAATAACATACAAGGGAACTCCCATAAGGTTAACAGCTGATTTCTCAGCAGAAACTCTACAAGCCAGAAGGGAGTGCCATGACATATTTAAAGTGATGAAAGGGAAGAACCTACAACCAAGATTACTCGACCCGGCAAGGATCTCATTCAGATTTGATGGAGAAATCAAAAGCTTTACAGACAAGCAAAAGCTAAGAGAATTCAGCACCACCAAACCAGCTCTCCAATAAATGCTAAAGGAACTTCTCTAAGTGGGAAACACAAGGGAAGAAAAGGACCTACAAAAACAAACCCAAAACAATTAAGAAAATGGTAATAGGAACATATGTATCGATAATTACCTTAAACGTAAATGGGTTAAACATTCCAACCAAAAGACACAGGCTCACTGAATGGATACAAAAACAAGACCCATATATAGGCTGTCTACAAGAGACCCACTTCCGACCTAGGGACACATACAGACTGAAAGCGAGGGGATGCAAAAAGATATTCCATGCAAATGGAAATCAAAAGAAAGCTGGAGAATCAATACTCATACCAGATAAAATAGACTTTAAAATAAAGAATGTTAGACGAGACGAGGAGGGACACTACATAATGATCGAAGGATCAATCCAAGAAGAAGATATAACAATTATAAATATATATGTACCCAACATAGGAGCACCTCAATACCTAATGCAACTGCTAACAGCTATAAAAGAGGAAATTGACAGTAACACAATAATAATGGGGGATTTTAACACCTCACTTACACCAACAGACAGATCATCCAAACAGAAAATTAATAAGGAAACACAAACTTTAAATGACACAATAGACCAGATA
>NC_041230.1:44497942-44498864 GCF_002837175.3 Physeter macrocephalus | reverse complement strand
GATCAGAACAGAAATATTTGTAAAAGAAATGAAGGAAATGATAGCAAAGATCAATAAAACTAAAAGCCGGTTCTTTGAGAAGATAAACAAAATTGATAAACCATTAGCCAGACTCATCAAGAAAAACAGGGAGAAGTCTCAAATCAATAGATTTAGAAATGAAAAAGGAGAAGTAACAATGGACACTGCAGAGATATAAATGATCATGAGAGATTACTACAAGCAACTATATGCCAATAAAATGGACAACCTGGAAGAAATGGACCAATTCTTAGAAATGCACAACCTTCCGAGACTGAACCAGGAAGAAATAGAAAATATGAACAGACCAATCACAAGCACTGAAATTGAAACTGTGATTAAAAATCTTCCAACAAACAAAAGCCCAAACTACAGGCCAATATGCCTGATGAGCATAGATGCAAAAATCCTCAACAAAATACTAGCAAACAGAATCCAAAAGCACATTAAAAGGATCATACACCATGATCAAGTGGGGTTTAAACCAGGAATGCAAGGGATATACTCAAATCAATATATGCAAATCAATCAATGTGATACACCATATTAACAAATTGAAGGAGAAAAACCATATGATCATCTCAAAAGATGCAGAGAAAGCTTTTGACAAAATTCAACACCCATTTATGATAAAAACCCTGCAGAAAGTAGGCATAAGGGAACTTTCCCCAACATAATAAAGGCCATATATGACAAACCCACAGCCAACATCGTCCTCAATGGTGAAAAACTAAAACCATTTCCACTAAGATCAAGAACAAGACAAGGTTGCCCACTCTCACCACTCTTATTCAACATAGTTTTGGAAGTTCTACCCACAGCAATCAGAGAAGAAAAAGAAATAAAAGGAATCCAAATAGGAAAAGAAGAAGTAAAGCTGTCACTGTTTGCAGATGACATG